>NW_014040304.1:46809-50137 GCF_001186125.1 Sphaeroforma arctica JP610 | reverse complement strand
AACTCGCGTAGCTTTGTATTACATCATTACATCTTGTATGGCGCGTCGATTGATTTGCGACCACTGTTGTGCAAACTAATTCATCTCACCCACAGACAGGTTGACAGGCATAAGGGCAACTCTATTCATTCTTTACATCTCCCTATGCAGAGTATTTACCTACACATGTATACAATACATTCATCGATGATATATATAGAACCCCTTATTCTGTCTTTTGGGACTGCGTTGATTTGTTTGTGGGCGCTATTAAGTGAACTGTTTCAGGCATGTCTACAGAGAGATCGAGAAAAAAATGTGCAATTCCCCATTCATTATCTTCATACCTCTCGTACATACATGCATGTATATACCATATATCCACCAATTATATTAATACTATTCTAACGTACATACCTGCATGTTTATACCATATATTCACTAAACTATTATCGAACATACATACCTGCTTGTATATACCATATATTCACCATTTATATGAATACTAATATCTAACGTACATACCTGCATGTAAATACCGTATATTCACTAATTATATGAATACTATTATCTAACGTACATACCTGCATGTATATACCATATATTCACCAATTATATGAATACTATTATCTAACGTGCATACCTGCATGTATATTCCATATACTTACCAATTATATGAATTTTATTATCTAACGTTTAGGGCTGTGCCGAACGATTTGCGACCGCTGTTAAGTGGACTGGTGCAGTCTATCCACAAAGAGGTCAAAAAGGCCCAAATGCCCATTTCAGTGCATTCAGGACATCCCCTGTGGAGTGCCGTTGTCGATCGCACCAATCGCCGCTTGCTTATCACCGGCACTGAGTAAGTACACGATATAGGCACACTACGGAGACATTCTCTATCGCTTGTGTGTGAAGAAGTAAGTGTCTATCGTATCTACCCGATAGTACCTTGTCTATTGCTAGTATCTAAACATAAATATATATATATATATATATATATACCCACATTCTCATGCGCCCTATTGTTTTATATCAACGTTTTGCTCAGGGGTATGGGCCAGACGAAGTATCTTGCACCGGCTGTGATGTATGAGCTGGAGATAGAGCCTGTGTATAATCTGGGCATCCAGTCCCTGCTGTCTATTGGGGGTGCTGGGGCTGGCACATATGCGACACCTGAAGAGGTATGGTTGTGCGGTGTCTCCGAATATATTTTGGCTGTGTAGGTAGTAAGTGTATATATGTATATGTATATGTATGTATATATATTTATATGTATATATATTTAAATTTATATTTATATATATATATATATGTGTGTGTGTGTGTGTGGATGCATGTATGTATGTATGTATGTATGTATATGTATATATATATATGTGTGTGTGTGTGTGTGTGTGTGTGTGTGTGTTTGTTTATATATATGTATATGTATATGCATTTGTATATGTATATGTATATTTTTATGTATGGTTATTTGTGGATGTTTAATCGAATTGTGATTACGAGTTTAGGCAGATCGGACATACATCTGGCTGTCTGTATGTTTTATGTACGTGTCTTGTTGTACTCAATATTTTACATATCTGTTCATCTAATTGCACGCTCAAAATTCTACTCCTCTACCTGTATATCTTCACACATTCCATCGTCGGTTTTTATGCGTGTATGCACGCCTATGAAATAAAGTGTTTGCACCGAGTACCAGAGTACTGTGATGTTTGCACACTCGCTCGCCTGCATATCCTTTCGCGTGTGTTACCCTGTCGGTGTGTCCTGACACTTCTATGGAAACCAGCTGATCAAGTTCTCATACCACAAGTACCTTAAGTACTTCATCTCACTTTGAAACCAGCTGATCAAGTTCTCATACCACAAGCACCTTAAGTACTTCCTCTCACTGCACCTACTCGCCTGTTTCTATAGCCATTCGTTGACTTCTCAGGTGTGTATGGGGCACTTGATAAAGCGAACAACCCGAGTCAAAAGTTTTGACACCATCACATCCAGAACACTACATCCTTGCAATGTCTCTCTTTGGCCTTATCGTTATCTCTGCACATGTGTGATTGACCAGGCGGCTAACCACACCTCCATAGGGACTGCCTGTTTAACGTGCAAGGACTCTCAATGTAGGTACCACATCACTACTGTGAATTTGATACCCTCCTCATCCTCACCACTTTGCATCCGTTGGTTGTTCAGGCATGTATCAATACCTTCAGGGAAGCCTACCGGGCGCAGCAGGCCCTTCTGTATGTACCGAACATCAACCGCTGGTGGGAATGGGCCACTCCGGTGCTCAAGCAGGTGTTCATGGTAGGATCTATATGTTTCTTGGATTTATTGCTAACATTACATGGCGTGTGGTGTAGTCCCGCCCTTACGACCTCCTGCCAGCATAGCCATCATCTTGTTTCAGCCCGGCATAGTATACCATTCATAGAGGATAAGACAGACATAGTCTATTGGTACCCACTTTTACTATCAATAGCAATCGCCTGTGCTATGGAGGACTTTCTACTCATTTGACGCATATTAACATTCAACCGCTGCAGACGATGCTACGAGATGCCCCACCCGCTAGTCAGCTTTTTGTGATGGCCACGTGCGATGAGGGCGCCCAGGCCATGCCTTACAAGTGTATGGAGGTGTGTACGTATATATATATATATATGTGTGTGTGTGTGTGTGTGTGTGTGTGTATATATATATATATATATATATATATATATATATATATATATATATATATATATATGAATATGTATGTATGTATGTATGTATGTATGTATGTATGTATATATATATATAAGTATATATATATTTATATATATTATATATATACATATATATATATATATATATAATCTGGATATATCTACAGACTTGAATGTCAATACAGACTGATACCAAAGATACTACCCTCATACCTATTCGCCACTACCACCTTCTCGCAACACCTCCAGCTATTCGGCAGTCATCAAACGGTGTCCGTTGCTCCTCTGAACACTCGTGACCCCTTCGTGGCGTACTTTGCCGACCTTAAAGAAATGGCACAAGCTCCGGTGTACTTGGTATGTCTTACGCGGATATTTAATTAAACGTCAACCCCATGGTATATGGCACATTTGGGGTGCGTATAAGTAAAAATGCGAGCTTTGGTGTGCTTAGTATGCGTGTCGCACACATACACGCATATATTTTTGTTTTTAATACTGTTTTGTTATAATATAGTATTATATTGTATGTATATGTATGTATATATATATATATATATATATATATATATATATATATATATATATATATATATATATATATATATATATATATATATATTAAT
>NW_014040304.1:40855-45388 GCF_001186125.1 Sphaeroforma arctica JP610 | reverse complement strand
ATTATTATTTATTATATATATGTATAGTATATAAGTATATATATATATATGTGTGTGTGTGTGTGTGTGTGTGTGTGTGTGTGTGTGTATGTATGAATGTATGTATGTATATATATATATATATGTATATAGTTTTTCTGGTGACATCTCAGTCGTTTATTGCCACTTGTTCCTATGATCAATACAGTGTGTTCTTAGACTTGTATGCAGTGACAATACCAGCCGTTTACCCACACTTACCAACCGTTGACACACACCTATTCTTATGCTTACCACAGAGAAACTTTTGAAGGAACGAGCCTTCCACGCCTTCTGGCATCCAGTCGACACGGAACTCAACCCCGACTATCTCAAGAAAATATCCACGCCCATGGATCTGTCCACTCTCCTGCTACAGGTACATACAAGATGCTGGGCTGGAATTTTAGTGTTCCGATGTTTGTGATATGCATAGATCCTTGCTCATACGCTCACTTAAAACCGCTTATTCCTCTTATTTATTATTATTATTACTATTATTATTATTATTATTATTATTATTATATTCAGTTCTGCTACAGATTGACCTTTCGCGTTCGCCCTTTTCCGCGTTGTATTGCAGGGTTCTGTATGTCACGTTGAGTTCACTTTCACTTCAAACTAAGACGGCCATCTCGTTTAGTTCTATCCTCTGCTTTGTATTCCCAAGTTCCTCCATTTACGTAAACGCCTACTGTCTCAGTGAGCTTTGTATTCCCAAGTTCCACCTTTTACGTAAACGCCTACTGTCTTAGTGAGCTTTGTATTCCCGGGTGCCACCTTTTACGTAAACACCCACTGTCTCAGTGGCGGTTTGTCAAACTCTCAGTCAGTTACGCCTTGATTGTGTATCCGTCAATACACGATCTTGATATTACGAGTTGGTTCGGTGGTCGCAGTCCACAAACGGGTATTCTCCGTGTGCCAATCAAATATCCTCATATACATACAGCACGCATACAACTAAACGGGCCAGATTCTATCTCTGTGTTCTGATACATCAATCCCAAACTCAACTATCTCTGTGTTCTGATACATCAATCCCAAACTCAACTATCTCTGTGTTCTGATACATCAATCCCAAACTCAACTATCTCTGTGTTCTGATACATCAATCCCAAACTCAACTATCTCTGTGTTCTGATACATCAATCCCAAACTCAACTATCTCTGTGTTCTGATACATCAATCCCAAACTCAACGAACACATGCAGGTGGACAACCGCAAATACGCCACCCCCAACTGCTGGATCAAAGACATTGACGTGATAGTAGCCAACTGCAAACAGTACCTCAGCGGCACGGAACCTGTACTGAGACGGGTAGTTACACACAATACATGCGTGTGTGTGTGTGTGTGTGTGTGTGTGTGTATGTATGTATATGTATATGTATATGCATATGTACATATATATGTATATGTATATATATGTATATATATATGTGGGTGGGTATATATATGACCGAGTCCAATGTTCTTCTATCCCAAAGAGTCATTTTTGTACATATTTGGAAGGGCTTTATGTATTAGTATCGTGTAGCCATTACGAGTATTGTATATTCACTCGTGGATGTATTTTTTGCATGTATGTATGTAGTCGTACTTTTGCAAGGAATTGTGTTAGCATACGACAAATATATATACTTTTATATTCGTTTATTGTATATGTATTCGGATATATGTCCAGATGTCGACATGAAATTGCTTGCATCGATAAACGTACTCGTGTGTGATAAACTCACTTGTGTGTCTGTATAGATATACATCCATGTGTGCGTGTGTGTACGAGTATGGTTTGATGTGTTTTCTGAATAGAGAATGTTACAAAGTGATATGTATATGGTATATATATATATATATGTATATATATATATTCGTAAACGCTAATTTCAGTACAATTCCACCAACGACTTCTTCATGCTCCTATTCTCACAACTACTTGGATAGGCTCGCATGCACACATATAAATACTCTTTCACACGACATGTATATCCCGTATGTGCACACACGTTTGTACACTTAGACGTATACACATCACATCCAAGACACCTCTCCGCATTCTTTCTCTCACTCTATTATGGGCTTTTACGCAGGCTTATGCTTTGGAAGATCGTGCCTATGGAATGATAGACGAGCTGGATGACGACTTTGTGAGGCTGTGTGAAGATACGCACAAGTTGGCACTCAAGCTAACCCCTGCGCTGATTGGTAGCGCTCGTAGTAATGCTCTGACAAGGTATGTATGGGAAGTGTGAATGGTTGCTATGGCAACGTGTATCGTTGCGTGGATCATCCTATGTTCTTCTGAGTATAAGTACTCTTGGTAATGATTTGACTTGGTATGCATGGGAAGTATCGATGGTTGCTATGGTTACTTGTATCCTGGTGTACATTTGCGTGGATCATCTTATGTCCTTCTGAGTATAGGTACTCTTGGTAATGATTTGACAAGGTATGCATGGGAAGAGTGAATGGTTGCTATGGTTACGTGTATCCTTGTGTACATTCGCATGGATCATCTTATCTCCTTCTGAGTATAGGTACTCTTGATAATGATTTGACTTGGTATGCATGAGGATGTGTGAATGGTTGATAGCTTTGTATAAATAAGCGTAGGTTGCGTATTGTCCAGATATGCATGTACAGGTGCTCGTGATCTTGACTCGACTAAGTGTGTACTGGTATTTGTACGCTTGTGTATATTCCCTTAGCGTATAATGTGTAATTCGCTAACTGTCCTTATATTCATGTGCAGGTGTTTGCCGGCATGCTTTGACTATATATGCATGTACCATAGGACATGATTGTATATTTTCCTGCCTACGCGAGTGTTGAATTGTATTCTTCCTTACTTTTATGTGTGGTGATGGATTTACCTATAAATACATGTAATATTTTTCGGGCATATCTGTATCTTGGTGTACCGAGCATACATCCACATATGTATGTTTGTAATCCTGTGTTCAATATTTATAGTATATTTAAATTCCCTATGGAAATGTCTGCACAGTCCTGTGCGTGGTTCGCCCAATTGTTTAAACCCATGCAATCACCGTGGTGTTTCGTTTTGTTCCTTTTCTGCACGTACAGTGGCTATGTGTATGTGTATTTGCATATGTATTCTAATTTGGTCTTCACCAATCAATCCGCACCCAACCGCCACAGCACCTTATCACAGCGACACTATCTCACTCCACTCACTCGGCCATTAAGATATATATATGTGTGTGTGTATGAGTGTGTGTGTGTTTCTGTGTCTGTGTCTGTGTCTGTGTGTGTATGTATGTGTTTCTGTGTCTGTGTCTGTGTCTGTGTTTGCACGTAAGCATATATATGTCTGCATATGCACGTATATCCCTCATCTTATCTTGGCGCGATTCCCACCCAACCGCCACAGCACCACATCGCAGCCACACCATCCCACACCTCCAGGTGCGGCACGCGTCAGTTTGCGAAAGCGTGGCATTGAACCGGAAATCGCAGTGGACGATGCACTGTCTCTGATGAAGGCTACTTCGCACTCGGACTCCAAGGTGTGTGTGTGTATGTAAACACACAGGGGGTGGGGGTGGGGGGGGGGGTTTAAACAAGGTGGTTGGGTGTATGTATGAATAACAAGGTGTGTGGGTGTATGAATATTAAGGTGTGTGAGATATATGTGTACTTAGGTTTGTGGGCATACGCATGTCCACTGTGTGAATGTGTATATGTATATGAACGTTTATGGGTGTATAATTATGTGTGTGAAATGTGTGGGTTTAAGGTCTGTGGGTGTGTGGATGTATGTATGTATGTATATGAAAGTGTGTGGGTGTATACGTATGTAAGCTGAATGAGTGTATGAGTGTGCGTCACTATACAACGCAAACGATATGACGCTTGGTATGTCTGTAGCACAACTAGAAATTGGCACTATTACTGCTGTATGTATGTCGCTTCCTTCTAAGTTGCAATCAGATTAGTACATCAGCACTGCTTCGCTTACATACAATGTTTTGTTACATCCTGCAGTCGCGATTACAGACCGACCAAAGTCCTGGGCAAGAAGTTCCACAAGCGCTTACACAAACAGATCCCATGGAGGAGGATGATGCTGATGCAAACGTTGCTCAAGGCAACCAATCAGAACCCAGTGATGTCCGTGACAACGAATCAGATGAGGGCGAAACGCCAGAAAACCTACAAAGCAGTGGTGCGAGTGGCCAGGAGAAACCTAAACCCGCTAGGAAACCGATAGTCAACTTTGACGAGGAACTGCGTAAATTGCAACGGGAAATGGAGGCAAGGAAAGCCAGAGCGAAGAGTGACAGTGGCCCCAGCAGCGCCAAAGCATCTGTTCATGCCAGTAGATGTATGTTTATACGCGTTTGTATACTATATACGAGCGCTTTATGTATATGTATATGTATAAATATATATGTGTGTGTGTGTGTGTGTGTGTGTGTGTATATATATATATATATTGTGTGTGTGTGTGTGTGTGTGTGTGTGTGTGTGTGTGTGTGTGTGTGTGT
>NW_014040304.1:7148-21044 GCF_001186125.1 Sphaeroforma arctica JP610 | reverse complement strand
TTTAGTCCACAAGTCTCCTAGTTTGCCTTTATGACATCTTAAGTGTCCAAAACGTATAAGGTAATCAGCCAAGTGTGGTACTCCATCTGAAAAGAAGTTTACAAACCCACACATGCTGTTAACATCTCTTCCTGTAGTTGGTGTTCGCCAATCTAACAGGTGTGCTACCTTACCGGGGTCGATTTTAATACCTTCCCCAGATATATGGTAGCCTAAGAGCTTTATTTCGCTCATTGCGAAGTGGCATTTCTTCTTGCTAATCTTAAAGTTTTGCTCGTTGAGTCTCTTAAGGACTCGTCTGACTAATGCGGCATGTTCGCCCTTAGTCTGAGAAAAGATGACTATGTCATCTATATACACTTGCACGTTAGGCATGTCTGTAAACATTTCCTCCATTACTTGTAGGAAGAATGCTGGTAAAGAGTGCAACCCGAAAGGTGCACCTCTGAACCGGTATTGTTTACCTTTCCACGTAAAGCTAAAGTATTTACGATGTAGTTCATATGCCTGTATTTGATGGTATCCTTGTGTAAGGTCTATAGTTGTAAATACTGTAGCACCTTCCATCCTTCGCAGTAGCTCGTTAATACGAGGTAAGTGAAAGCTATGAGTCGGCAATAATTTATTTATTGGACTCATATCTAAACATACTCTGACTTTCTTAAACGATCCGTCAGAGTTATGTTGGTCTACGGCTAGCAGCGCCAAGTTAACTGGCGTCTGTTGATAGTTGATTTCTATCACTCCATCTGCTAGCCATTTCTCAACTTGTTCTTTTACCACAGCCTCGTGTCTCCAGGATACATAGTTCCTTGAGGGACACTTTAACTGTGTAAAGTCTATTTTGGTTAAGTCAAGGCTGGCATATCCGTCGTTAAAGCGGAATTTTGCCCAATCTGTGATCTTTATCTTTTTATTAACTAGAATCAGATCCATGATTTTATTCGCAAAGTCAGGTATTAATACCTTGACTGTGTCTGACGGGGGTAAAACCCTTATATGGATTCAGACAGTTATCGTCTGATTGATCCTTTTATGGATCTATATTATTTGGTAGACCCGTTACGGTTATACCTAGAGTGAGTAAATCGCTCATTCCGACTATAATGTCGTACTTCTGTGACATCTTAACTATCACAGCTTGGGTAGTGATATTCCTATCATCTGCCAGGGAGATTTTAACGACAGTCAAGTCTTTCATAATGGTAGCTAACTGATTCTTAAGATCAGCGTTTCCAGTAATTAACTTACTTATGCGCGTTGGCTTAATAGTTTCGGATGTAGATTCGGGTTTGCCACTTGAGCTTGTCTCCTCTTCTGGTTCCATAATAGGTTCCTTCTGAGATTTGTCCTTGTCCCCTATAATTGGGGACTCCCTTATAATTGGGGACTTTCCTTTCTGAGTTTCGTCAGAAGAATGGGTTGGGGCGTCTTGAGACGTGTCCCTTGTCTCACTTCTTTGTTTTCTAAATGCAAGCTTTGAAGTTGAGGCAATAGTTGGCCCTCGGGCTCTGTCAGTGGGAGTAGTTTCCTTAATCGGAGTGGCTACATCCTTATCTGAAGCATTGTCCTTTTGACTATCATTGTCAGAGGCAAGTACTTCGGCTACAGTGCGGTTAAACGCATCAGCAGCAGCAGCGGTTGCTTCTGCGGCAGCAGTAGCTGCGGCAGCGTTAGCGGCTTCTCTCTCCATCTTCTTCTTTTCAGCTTTACGCTTCTTAGTAGGAGTATTGTCTTTCTTGGTCATAATCTTAACTTATGACTACTAGCTTGTCTCTTAAGGACTAGCTTGGACAAGATTTTTTGTGGTAGTTAATCTACCTTTACGCTTAAGTAGTCTATGTAATTAATACCTTTGCTAACTTTAAAATGTGTAAGATTCGGTCTCTCAATGCGATATTAACGCCTTAGAATAATTAAACGCGTAGGTAAATTCTAATTCTAAGTATCGTGAATATATCAAAGTAAATACACGAAATAAGACATTTAGTAAAGTTAGGTATGCTTTGTGAAAACAGCAATACTCTGAGGGATTGTGAGGCTGAGACATTGTCTATATATAATCCTCTCAGTACTGTTTCCGCCGAAGGGATTTTATTTTTAGTGTTTCATTGTCGCTCTATTAGAAACTATAGTATGTTGCATTGGGGCAAATCCGAGAGACTCATAAAATCCTATCTTTAGAAAAAATAAATAAAAAAATAAAAATACTCTTGATGTCCTTAGTTATTGTCTTAACCAATAACATGCCACTTATCAAGAATTACCGACATAGCCTTCATCGGACTGGTAAATCTGGTTGGCTGATCGGAGGATCAACTAGGTAGCGTCAATAGTCCCTAGAAACCTATATTCGGTTGAGCCATCTCGCTACCGAAGTATTCAGATATAAATAAAGTTGGAAAGTAAATAAAGTACTATTAATAGAACTAGACCAACTCTTTAGGTTTGGTATTTTACTGAGTTCTTTTGATGGCCTCGTCCAAATATCTGATATGTAAAATGGAAAAGGTATTAATTAATAAAACCATTAAAACCCATTTTAGGAAACTTAAGTTCCTCGTGCTATTAAGAGTATATTTAGGAAACTTAAGTTCCTCGTACTATTAAGAGTACGTTTATAATTTACGTACTGCTTAAGAGTACGTTTATAAGATAGAGTCTAATGTGGAGGCCCGGCTTATTACATGCCTATCAATTGACTTAGCGAGTTCACTGGCCTTATACGAGAAGCTCGCCACAGCCCTTGACTAGACCCTACGCGAATTACGTTTGCTCTTCGCGCGCTGGGTTGATGATTTCGCTTTCCTCCATCTTAAGGCACTATACAACGCAGAGATTTCAGTTATCATAGCAACCTTCGCTACTTTCGACATCGAAATTTCTGCAGCGAAATTTATAGCGGTGCTTCACACGCAGTCTGGATCGGGGCTCTTTTCGACTTAATGCTGCGAACTGTCAGCATATCAGCAGAGAAATGTGCGAAATACACCAAATCACTGCTGAACTTTTCGAAATGCACTTCAGTAACATACCGCGAGATATCCCAACTGGCCGGTTATGTGATTTTACTCACAGCTATCCTGCCACAAGCTCGCACATACGTTCAGCACCTCATGTGGCTTTACCAGGGGGCAAAGAATGACCTTAGCATAAGTTTGTACGCATCCCACAAGCGATCTCCGGCGACTGTGACTCACTCCACCGTATATTAAAACACTGGTCAGGGACTACCCGTATGCGTATACCACTACCCAGTTAGCGCATTATTGCTACCAATGCTTCCAGCACATTGGGTGGGAGAGGCTACAGCCCAGACGGGCTCTGGTTTTACATAGACTGGCAACCGCTAAACACGGTGCGGAACTCAATTCTTTCACCCAGTCGCGTCACACAGAACCATCAAAACCGTATTACATATGTGCCCTAGAGCTAATGTTGGTTGATTGAATGCTCGCTACCTTAAGCGACAGTATTCGCAGACACTATGTTAAAATCTTCTGCGACAATCAAACTGTAGCTGCAGATATCAAGTCACGATCCTCCAATATCTCAACTATGTTAGATCTCCTCCGGTTCCTCACCAAAATAGAGATTACATACGATTGCAAAATAATCTGCACAAACCTCCATAACCTTCTAAAATAGACAGCTATGACACCTCCCGGGTATATCCAACACTATCGCCGATATGCCCACAGCGATAACGTTGCAACCCAATCTACACCCAAACTCAAATACACTTTCAAATTTGTTAACACTTCAATACAAACACACACTTCTTTCACGTCATAACGTATTACATTAACACTATAAAACAAAGCTGCCCCTCACTCACTCACGTATGAATCACAGTTTTCTATCTTACAATTAGTATATCACTGGGTGGACCCTGCCATTTTAATCCGACCTGCATAGACCCCAAATCCTTCGCCCGGAAATCCTCGTACAAACTCTATTCGATCGCACTTGCAAAACGCTCGCAAACGCTACGCGCCCGTCGACAACCGCAACAGCACACATTGTTCAGCGGCGGTTTATGGACTTTCTGCCAGAACATCTTCGCAGGAAAATTTCCTGACCACACACTCTCGTAAATTATGCTCACAAGCTGGTTGAACGTCAGATGCCTCCAACTCTCGTCCATCGACGTGTATATATCTCATATCCGCACGCCCTATACGGCGCAGACCCGATCCGTATCACAAAGGTGGGTACGCTACTTAGGAGGTCAACCACTTCTTTCCATCGATCTTTCCCGAACCACTGCAACGGCTATGAGAGCCATACCATATGTACATACATTGTAACTTATCTCTTTTGGGATAAATAATATTATCCCTACCGCAAGAACGAAAAACGACAATCCGCCTTCGCCGAGTGGCTGATGGCAATGTAGCTTCATCAGGAAGTGACGTTCCCTGACGCCAACTATTGTTTTGAAAAACATTACTTCCGTATATTTCCGCAACAAACACGGCATACAGACAGTCCGACTCTACACAGCTATATTGTTCGGTGTCTGGGTCATCATGCGCTCCGGAGAGCTCACCGTCCACGCCAACTTATACACCGAGGGAAAGGTGTGCAGATCTTCGACCAGTATGCCGGAATCCATCTGCCGATGTCAATGACTAGCCTGGATCAATCGACCGCCAATGTAATACCAAAACTTCCAGAGATCATGGCAAAAATCTGCACATACCGCAAGCTGATCAATTGACTGATCCGCACGTCCAATGAACCAGACGCCGCCCATCTGTTTTCACTCGAGTCCGAACCATGCTCAAATCAAAATTCACGTGCTAATTTCGCCAGTTACTCAAAGCCGCTGGCCTCGCTAACCAGAATTTCAGTGCCCGTGATATTCTACACCTTCAGAATCGGCGGCCTCGCCGCATTCTTTGAAGCAGACATACCCGAATTCGAGGCAATGATCATTGGGAGATGGACATCAGAAGTAAATTACATTTACTGAAAGCATCCCGCTGTAAAGACCATAACAGAGTCGCCCAAAAACTAACTGACTTCAAAATCACAAATGGCTTGCCGTCGCCTCCATTCTAAAGGCTATCGCTGATCAAGCTCCACGAGCTCTTATCCGGTACAGCCTCACAGCCCATACCATAGGTTGGGTGTTCACCGGACAGTACGTAAAGGCACCGTCCGCCTCGCGCCATTCCGATTGTCACTGGCAAGAGATACCTCAATCCATTGTAACCCTTTTTATATACATAAAAATAACGGCTTGGAGATCAACCCTAAACCCTAAAACCCTAAACCACTAAACCCTAATCCCTAAATCCCTAATCCCACAAAAAGTATTTTTGTAAAGCCAAATCGTAGAGAAGGCTATGTCAAAAATTATTGCGTAGGGCCCGGGGTTGGGGACTACTAGTAGAAACCTTTGATAAACGACGCTCGTCAGTGACTTCATCCTGACGCAAAAGCGTCCCACTTACATCTATCGCTCCCATTTTAAACCATGCATCAGTTGATGTTCTCGGTGTGTTGAATCAAGAAGATCTCTTAAATCGATGCGTCTTTCTCTTGCCTTAAAACCATGCATCAGTTGATGTTCTCGGTGTGTTGAATCAAGAAGATCTCTTAAATCGATTCGTCTTTCTCTTGCCTTAAAACCATGCATCAGTTGATGTTCTCGGTGTGTTGAATCAAGAAGATCTCTTAAATCGATGCGTCTTTCTTACCTTAAAACCATGCATCAGTTGATGTTCCCGGTGTGTTAAATCAAGATCTCTTTACTCTTGTTCGGTCTCAATATCAGATTCAAGCCCGGCATCGCCAACACTCATTTCAGTTAGTCCTCAACATAATAAACTTTTTCGGATTATATATTTGTGTGTGGTGATTGTTACTCATTTGAAATATACTTTGTTTGTTCTCGTACAATTTGAAAAGCTCTTCTGATTCCCGAGACTCCCGAGGACATCCAAACTTAATGCATAATGTGGGAGGTAGACGATGACGTGGTGGATGTCAAGACCATCCCTATGGGCCCCTGTGCTAAGACACGGAAGTTCTACGAGCTATGGTGTGTAGTAAACAATCAAGTATGATAGCAGTAGTAGTACACGTTAGAGGAGAAGCTTGTTCGCTATTGTGTCTACATATACATGAAATGTGTAAGATGTGTGTGGTTGTCTGGGAGCGTACTCTGATTGACTTGGTGACATATTTATTGTATGATTTCCGTATAGAATATGGAGCTACTTTAATTAAGAACGATGTTCTATTGCATAAGTCCTGTGCAATTGTGTGTTGGTGTGAAGACGAAGGCACAGCCGTATTGAAGTTTTTATGTCGTATTTCTACATTATCTGAATGATTCTTGCAGCGATTGGATTGAGGCGTCCAAGAAGTTGGTTGCATCAAAGCAGGCCAAATCGTACTCTCGCGTAAAGGAATATATCGATGAATGGCGCAGGACGGATGACAATCTGTTTCCACTGCTTCGGATACTCACGCCACAATCAGTATGTCGCCTTCGACTTGAGATGAAAATGGTGGCGGCGTTTATTGTTCAATAATTCTGAGTAGGAAATAGTCGGACGAACTGTTGTAGTCTTTAACCCGTTCGATCGAATGCACAGTTAAATTCTCTCTCATGTCTGTCTTGAAGACGAGAGAGTATATCGAATCCATTGACTTGCCGCTTGTTTCAATGACAAATTTAGGAGGAGTCGGATAAACTGGGGTTCTAAACTTCTGCTGTTTTCTGCCAATTAACCCCAGGATACGACTCGCTTGAGGTTTGGACTCAAGGAGAAGGCCCTGGCTGTTGTGTACGCCGATACATACCAGCTATCATCTTACGACTGCGAATCTCTCAAAAAGTTTGAGTCCACGGCGAAGAATGATACCGGTATTGCTGTACATACACCGGGAACCGATCGATAGCTTAATTCGTTTATATTAACGTGCACGCTGTTCGTCAAGCACAGACGTGCGTTATACGCTGTGGTGAGCATTGTGAGCATTCGGTTGTAGCTGATTGTCCATGCTTCTCTTAGTTTGGCATATTAACAAGGGGTTATAAATATAAAACTGAATCTCCGTGTACGTTGGCGTGTGCAGGGGACTATTCAAGTTTGCTGGAGATCGTGCTGAAACAAAAGGCCGTTCCTAACACTCGCACCGAGAACAGACTTACTATTGCGGAAGTGCTTGATATGCTAACCACACTGGAGCATGCGCATGAAGCCGAGAATATTGAGAAGAAGCGGTTGCGGAAGGAGGTAAAGTTATCTCGATGTATATCCTACTTACGCACAGTACGGCTCTTTTATGATACTTTATTCACAGGGTAATGATAGCACATACTCTCCGACTTCAGCGATCATCTGACACCATGCCACCAGACATGCATGCACCGGCCGATACATGACTCAAAGCCCAAAAAAATTGAATATCTGCTCAAATTAGACTCTATAGTGTATTGACTCGTACTGCTGCTCTCGTGTTTGCCCCAAAGAGTATTCATTGATAATTCCTACCAAGCGAGCGAATTTGCGACGGTGGTTGGCATTTACAACGCGGCCGAGTTGCGATAGATCACCTATCTGCGACGTATATATTGGAATTCCCGAAGAAGCGTTCCATGTAACCCCGAAACCATTCTAACGGTTCCGAAGCGACGGTTTCGTATTCCTATAGTTATATCACTGGACTGCCGATGGTTGCTTCTAGTCACTCATATGCGTCATTTAATTTCCAGGTATTCAGTAAGGTGTTGCGTTGTATGTCTGCCCGTGAGAACAAATACTTTGCCAAACTCATCCTAGGGGACGGCCTAAAGATAGGGATCGGCAAAAAGGTGATCCTGGATGCCTACCATAGTAGAGCTGCAGAATTCATGCATACTAATTCCAGTTTCCAGGAGGTATGTTGCAATGTGACCTACGTCCATCCCGATACAGCTTCATTCCTATATCACTTTCTCAATGTTTTATGGGTGAGCATATATTAAGTTATCTTTAGTCACGCAGTGACATTGTTAATACATTTCCGGCTCTGTGTGCGATTTGGAATCCGCCAATCCTGTTTAACCCCGTACGTCCTATATTAAAGCGAATGTCTACGTACATCAGGAAATCCGCGTCGATTGTGCGGTTTAAGAGCAATGTATTTATATTGCCGACTATGCATGTTTCTACACTGAGCGCCTATAAGGTTATATTTGTTATTCAACATAAAACCAGTATTTTATGTTTCAAAACAAATCAATCCTGTGCTAATTTTGGGTACGACTCGGTGTTTTAATCACGGGCCATTTGCAGATGGTATACGAGTGCAGAGACCCGAATGTGCTGCCGAACGTATTGGATATACGGCTGGGTAAGGCCTTTGTGCCGATGCTATCTGAGAAGTCCAACTTGCATGAAATTAAAGCCCTGGTACGTCATTCACGAAAACAAGACATCTACCAGTGTCCTTTTTTACGTACCGAGCTGTTCTTTGATCACTTGTTCACGTATCATGCCACATCATGTAGCTGTTACATTTTTGTAGGATGCAAGATCCTATAAAGTTACGTATTTGTGCCACACTTTGTAGCCGTTGCAAATTCATATTTGAAGCGACAAGTTTGTGGCTAACGTCGCACACTCGATCAATTGATAACTGCTTTACTATGGCTGGCTGCAAAATCGTTCCCAACATAGTGATACTGCTAGCTTCGGGATGGTTTCTTATTTTTTTCCCTTGCTAATATACGCGCACCTGCAAGTATTCGTATAGAGTTCATGCAGATTTATTGAAGCGTAAGTCGCTCACACAATCGCTCTCTCGTCTGTTTTTAATTGATGGTTTAGTTTGAGAAGAGTCGAAAAATGCGGATACGCACTATGGCAGTATTCGTAAAGAAACATGCCGATTTCTATGTGTAGGCCTCATACACAACCGCTCTTTCACTCGCGTTATCTATTGCACATCCGCACTTTCACTCGCGTTATCTATTGCACAGCCGCTCTTTCATCTCATCTTATCCCTATGTTATATATTAGTATGGTAAGGGTGAATAAATGCGGATACGCACTACGGCAGCATTCGTAACCAGATACGCCGGTGTATAAGCGCCTGTGTAATACGCCAACCGCTCTCTCAACTGCTTTCCATCCCTATATATTTTATTTTAGTTTGAGAAGGGTCAAGAAATGCGTAGCGAGATCAAGTACGACGGTGATCGCTTCATCATCCATCTCAAGAAGGGATTCGACGGAACTCCGCACATGAAAATTCTGAGTCGCAAGTTCAACGAATTTGACAATCTGTATACGAAATCCTTTGTGGCCAAACTCGGGCCCTGTTGGGAGAATGGTACGTCAAATAGGTTGAATCGGACTTCTGCTGTGTTGCTGTACCACGTACCAGAAGTGCATCTTTTAATACTTTTTGTAGCAGGCGCACAAGGTTTTGCACTGCTGCAATGAGGTTTAGCCTGTAAATGTCGATTAATACTTGACTCCCACTGTTATGTACTACAGTGAAGACAGATTGTATCATCGACACCGAGCTGTGTAAGTGGAATGCTGAGCTGCAGTGCATTACACCCCGAGCAGAGGGTGACACTGATGTCAAGAAAATGTACAAGGAAGAAAGTATGTCATGTGTGTGGTGTGGTTGTGAGGGTATATGGCTTTCAAAGTCCATTGCTGAAGGGTAAAGCTTATTTTCTTGCGTAGTTAGGAATGTATTTTGTACTTCGAGAGCATGTATGCAGAAGTAAGCATGTGTGAAGAGTGTGGGGGAGGATAATACACAAAGATGCCAACAGCGTGTACCAGGAAGGAGTTGAACTGCTTGTATTATGGGTTGATAATAGCTATCCGTCATTCGTGTATTCATGACAATTTGATCACTTTGTACAAAACACTAGCGAGGTAAAACTGTGGTTCTTCTTTTCGTCACTCTCCTGTATTTCAAACGTCAGTTCCATCTTGTGTTCCTCTCTTGCTTGCTATCCATGCACAGTCTACAAGTCCCATTCCAGGAAAGTATACACCTGCATAGCTCAGGGTTCTCCGATACACACCACTTTCAGGGTAAAATGAGTGAGAGCTCCGACATCGAAGCACTTTTCATAGCAGTAGTATAATCGCGATCGCGTGATTTGCTGTGATTGTGATTTTGTGCATTGAATCAACTCTCATAACATAGTTCTAATCGCAATCGCTTGTCCTGTTGTTACTTTGATATGCAGCCCCAGACATCCATCCCATCTATGTTGTGTTCGACCTTCTGTATCTTGACGGGCGATCACTCATCACCCTGCCGCTGCATAGAAGACAGAAGATGCTGAAGGAGACTATTAAGGAAGTTCCAGGGTATATGCAAGTCAGTGATGTGCATACATTGAGAACATACGACGACTTTTGCAAGTAAGTTAAGGTCACAACACAAATCGGTACCAGTATCGCATGTTCCCGTCATTCATTCGTATGGTTTACTAAGTATTAAACTAATTGGGGTACTTTCTGTCCATGTGCTCTTGTTTACTGCCTGCCCAGTAGTTCCTAGTTTGCAATTCAATGGGTTTAGATGTTCAGGTTAAATGACCAATAGACCTTCCCCATCTTACCTGCCCTCACCAACTTCATCTATGACAGATACTACAATGCTGCCATATCGAATCGGGAAGAAGGAATCATGCTCAAGCACGTGGATGCACCATATGTTCCAGCTAAGCGTGACGCGAACTATTGGATCAAAGTCAAACCCGAACATCTCGATGAGGTGGCAGATCCCGTGGACGTGGTGGTGATAGGCGGTATGTGTGTGTGCATGGCAAGCCCTCCGTTTCCACGGGTTTACTTTCGATGCCAATGTCTAAACCACATCTGTCTCTGTCACATATCAAGTCCTCGCTGCAAGAGATGGACCATGCTATATTTATTTATTTATTTTTGCAATTAAGTATATCATCGCAAATACTATCACTCACATATTATATAAAGTTCTGGGTCGGTGATATGTCATGCTAGATTGTATGAATGCGCATCTCTGGCAATGGTTGATGCTAGTGAGCCACACAGCACCAACTCATCGCGACATCCACTGCGCGTATCTCCTTTCAACAGAAGTTCATCCAATATATTACCAAACAAAACTATCGTTCAATTTCTGCCCTCGAGTGCTAAGCCATTGCATTTCGATTTGTATGGCAAAGTTAAGCTGTTTCGAAATCTTTACTTTGATCTAGGCTTCTTCTCGGGCGGCTCTCTGAACCGTGGGGTGGTCACGCACTTTCTCATGGGAGTGCTATCTACCAAGGAAGAGACATCAGATGGAGATCCTGTGTTCGAGTCGTTCTGCAAAGTAAGTATTAGTCGCGAAGCTCAAGTGCGATAGGCTAAGTGTTTTCCGACATTTGCGCCTTGCGGTAGCGTGAACATCCTTCTAAGTTTCCGGAGAGAAAGTATAACACCTAAGATCATTGACCTCTTAGTAAAGCCCGTACTATCGCTTGCATCTAACCTCATAGTGGCCAAAGTGTTTTATTTCTGTGCATGACTCATAGTCAACGCATATTACCAAGAATCATCCCAGTATCTTAAACCGCTTCTTCTGTATGTATACCATCTGCCTCGAGAATGATTATATACGCTCCATTCCCTATCTTCGTACTGGTGCCAACAACCACACCCGAGTCGTGCTTATTCGTCCGTGTCTGGATACCTTCAAGTATACGGTTCCGCTCAACGAAAGTCTCGCTTATTGTAATGAGTGACAAAAAATCGCTCTATCCATTTTTTTTTCTACACCATTTTGACTAATATTTGTTCTTATCACATGTTACTTGATTTTCCTCACATGAAAACAGACTGGTGGTACTATGAAAGTAGTGGAGCTTCGTCGGCTCATGGAGAAGCACCGGGACCACATGCACAAGTACGATCATTCGAATCCTCCGCCATTTCTACGAATCCCGCAGGCGAATGCTTCACAAGGTACATGTGCTTAATATCTGCAGTTCGGTGTTTCAATAAAGCTTAGTGCCCGTCACCCGAATTATTCTACCTTGGGATGTGGTGTTTTGTAGCCATACATGTAACACACTAGCGAATGGGCATCTCTTGCATTTGTCTATCGATATTCTGATTGAACGATCTGATGGTAAATCTACAAGGTATGCGTGGTTAGGCGTACACGTCGGATACGAACTCATATGTGTATTCCCAATTGTCTTGTGAACCGCTTACCGCCACAGCTAATGAAATGCTACCAGACATCTACATCAACCCAATAGAAGCGAGCATAGTTCTCAGTCTGAAAGGCGCTCAGGTAATGGCGTGCCGGGCATTGGCTGTTATGCACTCTTTATTCTTTCAATGCGTTTGAGCTTTGAACTTTTTCGTTGAGTTTAGAATGAGAAAATTATATAGCTCATTTTGGTAAGCCCGGTACAAGGTTGCTACTCAAAAGCTACTTAAACAGCTGCTAAATCGGGATTGGGTACTGCTTCCGAGTGATTGCGTGATACTTAAACATATGTCCGAAATCAAGCACAAGGTTCAAGCTTGGAAATGGGCAGTGTGTTGTTTTGCTTTTCCCTTCTTTAAATTCGTATGAACAACAACCTTTATTATATCCTGTCGTGCACTGTCGCAGCTGGTACCGACCAACAACTACGCTACATCGCACACTCTGCTGTTTCCTCGATTGAAGGAATTGCGGACGGACAAGGACTATCAGACGATCGAAACAGATGTCTCATTGGCCAAACGAGTACAAGACGGCATGAACTTGACGGCTCTGCAGTCGCAACGGTAAGTCTGAAAGTGGCTGTTGCAACCACACCTGCGGGCTGGTGATTTTCTCATATGGGGGGGGGGGCAGGGCGGGACTTAATGGATTATTCACACAGGTACTTCTATGACATGCTCGTAAGCAACTGGCTCTCGCTGGCTATCTTTTGATCATGTACTCGTGGCACTGTAAGGGTCCATGATAGATTATGTTGGAATCCAGCGTCTGGGACTGCAACAGCATGATTCTGCCGTATCGGACACTTTGTACCACATTGCAACCATTCGGCCTAATCGCCTCAAACCTCATATCGCCATTGGCAGGAAAATAACTCCACAAAAGGTCAAAAAAACCAGACGACAAGAGATAAAATGGGCGGGCACGGGGAAAATAACTGACACATCAGATGTCAAAGTGGAAAGTGACACATTCCAAGGTTTGGTGATTCACATTGCCTCCGACATTGACGAGCCCGGGAAACGGAAACCCGATTTAGAAAAGGTGATTGCTAAGTTGGGCGGCAGATCTAAACCTACAGCTACGGATGCGAATTATATTATTATCGGAAAGGTATTTGTTTTGTCCATTTGCGTAGGGTACTTGGTTTCTCTACAGAACGATAAACTATCCCCAGTACAGTCGATTGCTTTGTTGAGTACAAGACAGAGCGGCCTTGTAAGCATTCGCACTCACTCCAGGCCACACATTTTGAACGAAATACCCTTTACACAGAATACGCTGAAGACTCGATCAGTGATTAAACACTTTACAACGAGAAATGTGGTCAGCTTACACTGGTTGCTGGAATGTTTTGAAGCCGAGAAGGTGTGCGTGTGTGTCGCTATCCGTATTAACTTATGTATGTATATATATATATGTATGTATGTATGTTTGTATGTATGTATGTATGTTTGTATGTTTGTGTGTGTGTGTGTGTGTATGAATGCATGTATATATATATATATATATGTATGTATGTGTGTATGTATGCATATATGTATGTATGTATGTATGTATGCATATATATATACATACATATATATATATATATATATATAATATATATATAATATATATATATNTAGTNTGTAGTGTGTGTGGTTTAGTGTGTAGTTGNGTTAGGTNTTAGGT
>NW_014040304.1:0-7128 GCF_001186125.1 Sphaeroforma arctica JP610 | reverse complement strand
TAGTTAGTTACGTATANATATATAGATATATGTANATATATATATATACTTATATATAGTATTATATATATATTATATAATTAGTATATTATATTATATAGTGTTTGTGTGTGTGTGTGGTGTGTGTGTGTGTGTGTGTGTACTTCTATATATGTACATAGTAAATGTATTTTATAATATTATAGATGCTCAGACTGATGTCAATATTTTATACATGTGTGTGTGCATGTGCATGTGTATATGTATGTTCTCGTGAGGTCCTCATATGTAAGAAATTGAATGTTGACTGTATTCGCTTGCAATAGCAGCATAGAGAAACTTGTATATGCGGCGAATCTCCTGCATATCTTTGATTGCCACATACGTTCATATTTGGTATTTGATACTAAGTGCGCACGCGAGTTTATACTTGGCGACCTACGATCACCTCGACTGTATATGCGACTGATCCCTTACGCCCCATACAGAACCTTACAAGCAGATCATTTATGAATAAACGGACGACATACTTATCACAATGGGTCTCGCCAGTCGCAAAGTCTCGCCCCACACTCACCCCCTTTGTTTGCTGTCTGTTGTAATTGCAGATAGTGCCCGTGCGTCCCCAACACATATACTGTGCAAGCGCTCAGCTGCGGGCTACGACCGCCGCACACTACGATTGCTACGGAGCGGCATTCAGTAGCCGTTTAATCGGGGACGAGGTATGTTTTACGTAGGCAGACCTTGCTGATATTCCGGTCGCTGAACGACAATGTTTTGTCGTGTCAGTTCAAAATCGCTTCACTGTCATTTTAGAATGTCTTGCTCCATTGTTGTCTGAGAAATCGTACACTTAGATCATATAGTTTTGTCAAATAACCCCGACATATCATTGAGTGCTCAGTATCTGCACGTGCAAATGTGAGCCCATTAATAATTATCGGTCATTACATGCGTACAAATTAGTTGGAGATTATTTTTTCACGAGCAATGGCGAAACGGAAAGAGTATCAGGATACTGGCGCTGACGAGGTGAAAAAACAACGCGTCTTGGACTTACTGCCTTATGGTAAGACATATTCCCTACTGCCTTATGGTAAGACATATTCCCGGTGGTGTATGGGCTTTAGAGTCACCGGCAGTCTCTCTTTTGAGATATGAAGAATAAGCGCATTATTATATGTCTACAAATAACATCATCAATTTGGCACTAGTGCGGTTGTCTTCCTACTGTAATTTATACTCCACAGAGTATTCGAAGGTCTAAGTGAGCACTCGATACATATAAGGCTGCTTGTCTACCTAACCTCCCACTACATTCGCATCACAACAGTTACAGCCCCTATACAACTTTTCGCGAGGGTGGTGGCATACTTTGATCGCTTCGCGACGATAGGCGATACCTGCAGTGGCATCGAGGTGTCTCATCTACCATTTGTCGAGCAACAGGTAAGGGCGCCCTTTTGTTCTACATGAGATTTCTGTTCTCATTGATCTCACCTTTGGACATCTGTGTTATCATTGGGCAATATACAGTTATGCACTCTCTGTCTGGCCACAATTGAGCCAGGCTGAAACACCTAGGTTGCTTTCACTGCGTGTACAGTGGCGTTTCCAGTTGTATTTCCAGTTTTGAATACCCGCTTCATACCAAATCTATTCGAGACGTGTGCCGTGCTCGAATATTCACTGTTGAGCACTTCGGGATATGGATATATTCCTTTCCCTTAGTGTGTCTATCCTCCGGAATACAAGCGAGAATTTTCTGAATGTGTATATTGACTTTTGTTGCCCAGTTACTCAATCATGGCGGGAAGGTTGTTACACGCCTATCTGCCGACGTAACGCACATCGTATGTGATGCTTGGGATCTGAGTAGATTGCCTCAACTGGAGGAGAACCTCGTATGCAATGGCCACCTGCGACACCTAGTCTCCACCAAATGGGTATGTATTGTGTCCGCATGCATGTTCATGCTGACTCCGGCCTTCGGTTTTGTTCGTACATCGTATTCGCAACATGAGTATAGTGTGCTAAGCTCGTGTTGTTCGAACTTGCCCTTGCATATATTCCTTTCATTCGGTTCTATGTAATTTTTTACCCGCTTTAGTACAAAACGTGCGTGACAGGAGTGACCCCTGTATTTGCATTAACAGTCCTAATTGCATGCTGATAATCCAAGGTGACCACCTCCGTCGCCAAGCTGATGCGCATAGAAGAACGTACAGCCACATTTCGAAAACAGGACATCCTAGGCGGCGCAGAGGAAAACAACAATGATTCCGGTTACGTAGAAATTAAACCATAGCTACACTTGTCTTGGTTGCTGCAGCCTTTGACTGGGATAGTTATCTTCGTGACCATCACAAGTATATGTCTGGAAATGTATAACATATAACTTAAATTAATACTCCCTTCCGATTATGTATGGGACATATGGAGCGATCGAGATAGCACTGTAATTTGAAAGTGGTGTTTGCTATATGGCGCCTCGAGGCAGTTACAAATTTTTCTTTAATAGAGATGTCGATAGTTAAAAAGAGTACTTAATAGTGGTAGGACGGGTTGCACAATTAACGACGTGCAAAAAGAAATTATATCCCTAGACTGATAGTATTCTATATCATAATCCTGGGCTCGGATTTCGTGATACGTGAGAAACGGGTTTTTTTATGGTAACTTAAGTCAGAATTAATACACAGATGTATACCTACCTAAAGATTCTAGGCATTAGGACTGTCAAATTGGGTCAAGACCTTGACTTGTATAGTGTTTGCTGTACTGTTTAATTGACATGCAAACGTTACTTGCTATATTTGCTGTGTTCTACTATACAGAAATATATACACTGCCGATGGGTGGATTGTATTCTGAGGTCCTGCATAAGTTAGACCATATGCATGTTTCCTGTTACGCTCGCTGGTATGCGATACCAATTTTTGTAGCTTTTCATTTTTGTACGATATTAACAGACTTTCTCGTGAATAAATGACAATTAATCCAAGACATGAGGTGCCAGGTCATCATAGCACGGAGAGCGGATGCATACTTTTGTTTGAATCTAAAATATTCTTTCGGTTATCTATAACTACAAATTCAGACTCACCAAATGCAGCTTCTCGTAGTTATAAGTCAGATAAGTTGATTGCTTTGGACGACCCGCAATCGTCACGTTAAGAAGTTGCATATGACACAACACTTTTGTATTTATGCCCAGGGGCGTTAACAGTGGGTCGTAAAATGGATTCCAGCAGGTGTACCTACATAGTGTTAATTCATATCTGTGATGCCATGATGAAACAACACCTGGGGTTAGAGTGCAGTTGTTACCGACTTGGCGGTTGGTTTTTTGTAGTAATTGGTCAGCTCAGAGTGTGGCATACGTCGGCCTTCACACAGCTTAAAATGGCCGTCAGTTTCGGAAATTCGTTTGTTTCAAATCCATTAATTAATTAATACTGTTTTCGCACCATCTGCGTGATATATGAGCTGCTTAATACATTCTACAAGATGCATTTCCATTACAATATTCTCAATTTTAGCAGAATCAGGTGACCGACATTTTTTTTCCCAATTAACTAATATAAAACGGTCTCTGAATAGTCTCAGTAGAATGATCATCAGTTTCGTTTCATTACCGGTCAGTGGTTTGAATACGTGAACGGTAAGTGGTTGGCATCAACATCAAGAAGATCATTGCACTGCACGACATGATATTACGGGTCAATTTATTTTGTTGTATTTAAGATGCAAAGTGTCTTGTCACTCTGAAAGACACCTTTATTCTAGTGTTGTGATTCGTATCTTCATACTGAAGTTGTCTCTCGGCACAGTTCTCATTTACGATTTGTCTGCAACGAGAAATTCACAACCTGGCAATATACTTTAGATCAATATGTGGTGCCCGGCACCTGCCACCCAAGACTTCATCCATATCAAACTACTCTTCGAGGACCTCAGACCCGAAGTCAGGCGCACATCATCGGTTTTAACTCAAATATAGATGAGAGATATTCTGTAATAAATCAAATAAAAGCGACAGTACGGTGTTGAATACGTATCACAGTTCGTACTTGTGAAAAAAAAATTTGCTTAAAAGGATATTTAACCTATCACGAGCTTCCGCATGCGATATGACAAGGTATTTGATAATTGTTTCTACCATTACCAGAATGTACGAAATTTATTCTCTGCTAGAACGCGCGGGAAAAAACTTGAACCTTTTTCGGTAATAAGTAGTAGTCGCAGTAACGAGATCAGCAACGTGAAACAAACAGATTGCATCTCACGCTAAAACTGTTGGAGATGAAAAAAATAGTTCAATTTTCCCAGAATCACTCCAACGAATATGAAGCCTGATGTGCGCGCTGCACTGACGGATTACTACCAATATCTCTTCAACTCAACTAGCCCACACGTCATCGCACCGGACACAGCACCAGCACCTCCAACACCATCTTCGAGTGAATAACTGCATTCGTGCGTTATCTAAATAAGGGTCCTGGCCCAGATGGTATCCATATCCTTTTCCTTAAAGCCGCAGTAGAACGATCACCTGAACCCCCAACTATGGGACGCCCTGGCCCTGACAGCCCACTTAGTAGCATTTTGGATGAGGCATTCTCCGCCCACTTAATGACTGGTACATTCCCTAAAGCTCTCAACTGTACTCTCTTGACAGCGCATCCGAAGAAAGCGGACACGGATATTGCATCCTCTGCCGATTTCCGACCGATAACCTTATCGCAGATTGTTCGACACATTTCTGAGAAGTGCTTCTTACAGCTGATAACAAACCACCCTGGATCAACCACCCATGCAACTTAAGCTGGATTTAAATCACGCTACTCATACCATACTCATGCCCTAGCCGCGATGGAACCTGAGACACAATCCGAGATGTGTGTCTTGACATCACCAAAGCATACGATAAAGTGGTCCTCCCGCGCATTTGAATGCTGTTACACCACGCTGGAATGCCAGCGAACTGGACCAGTTGTACATTGTTCGAGAATGTTCCCACACAAGTGACATATCGTGGGAAGCTGTTACCTCAATTTCTAAGAACGAATGGCATACACCAAGGTTCGATTGTCGGTCCACAGCTTTTCATCATTTATATGGACTCCCTGGCTATTACGCTTGCGTAATTTCGGCCGAAATTTCTTCGCTCCTACCTCTTTGTAGATGACAAGCGCATCCAGACTTCGTAGTCTGTTCGGATACAACCTTTCCCGAACGCGATCGATGATTGGGGTCGCCAATCCATTCTTGAACAAGGAATTCCTAAGCCCCGATAAGAGATCCTCGAGTGTGTTGTATGCGGTAGCGCTTCTCCGTATCGAATGACATCTCATCACGCCAGCGCTAGTAGGCTCCCCAAGTGCAAACACTCTCAACAGACGCCTACTTATCCCTCCCATGCCCATGGCGGCGGAGCTCTCTGACATCTATCCACAGCTTTCCAAATTCTTGGGATCTCAACTGTCCCAGAACTTACCGGGTGTCGACTTTGTAAAACACATGGACCACCTCGTGGCAGCATTACTCTAAGCTATAGTGTCCTTCCGAATGTATGTGTTTCATGGAATAAGTTGGCCCCATCCGCGAAAATATTCAAGACCATATATTCTTTCAACGACCACCTATGGTCTGAATATCATTGCATATTGGCATGCCGCGTTGAAGTCGCTGTACGAGCGTTGCAACTTAGCAATAATTCAAGCAGCAGCCATCATAACAGGAACTATATTTCCAAAACTCCCATACCAGCGCATCTGGCTGCTTCATTTCTGCGGTTTACTTCCAGCACGCCAGTTTGCGGTGTACCTTGGTGGCTGCCTGGGACCACACCTTGACTCGATCAATAGTACTAACCCACTCACCCCACTAACTAACCCCCGCTTGGACTCGTAGCAGACCTCGGACCAATTACCGTTCAGTATTCACGCGTACCTAGAATCAAGGGGCGGGCACACACCTGAACACAAAGAACTACATAAGCTCCGCGAGCAGATCCAACAGATTACCACACAACGTCTCAAAACTAAGAAGATGGCAGGCAAGACTCGCCGTCGATACTACTATCGACATATAAGGGGAAAACTTCCTATCATGGACCAGTACAAGCCCTCCCATGACAGCTTTACCCATTACCGTGAACACACCTTAATCCGCCTTTGTGCCATGATAGCAACCAACACGTTCCTGTTCAAATTGCTTGACTATCGTACTGGTGGATGCCTTTGTCCTGTGTGCCCCGGAGATAAGAATTTTACGTCCAACCACTTTGCTTGTATCAGTTTTCTGGTAATGACGTATTCTCGTGGGCCCTAATTTACCCTCAATTGGACCGTACTTACTACAACAACTACAGAATCGATATGATTACCATGGCACATGAACTCTCCACGAACCTCTTGGGAGCTTCCTTCTTCATAAACAGCGGGCACCAATTGATCCCCATTCAGTACTGGTCGATAGATTGATGTTCCCCATACCCCATCTCATCATTCTACTGAAGTACTATTTCCAGATCTCGGTACACAAATCTTCGAGACTTCTGGTACCACCTATGATACATCCCGCTATGGCTAGTCAGAATATTCCAAATACAGTTGTGTGGTGTGGTATCGGGCAGCCTCCAACTTCGCTCCGGAACAGTATTGCGGATGACAACCACACTCTTCTTGGTATCACGTTCGAACTAGTTCAGACTGTCTCAGCTCATATTTCCACTACGAGTGTGGGCCAACTTTGTTGCACGAAATGGCACACAGGTTTTAGTTCTCACCCAATGTTAGAGGTATTCTGTATCCATCGTCGTGAATTGACGCATCGTATGTGATCCTTTGTTACATCACTCGCCCCGAGCTTCTCGCGGCAATTCGACAATCCTAACTACCCTTCAATTTTCCCAGAACCTCTCCAACGAATATGAACCCTGATGTGCAGGTAGACATATAAAAATTTATCCAAATTGAAATATATAATATTATCCCTATTGTGTTGACTCACAATTTGCTATATCCATGCTATTGCAATAATTTATATAGATTATGTTGGTTCTGTACATAGACCTAGGTATTATAATGGACACATGACCAGTGGGATTTGGACCCGTCATGATTTTTTTCGTTGAAATTT
>NW_014040305.1:79565-101102 GCF_001186125.1 Sphaeroforma arctica JP610 | reverse complement strand
TATGTATGTATGTATGTATGTCTGTCTGTCTGTCTGTCTGTCTGTATGTATGTATGTATGTATGTATGTACGTGTGTATATGTATATGTATATGTATGTATGTAAGTATGTATGTATGCATATATATATATATATATATACGCGGACGTATGTATATATATATATACAAATATATATATATATATACATGCATATATATACATATAATTATGTGTATTGTTTGTTCAGCTTGTGCAAAGGGTGCCATTGCTTGTGCATGTATACCCTGTGTTCGATGGTATTTGCTATTTTAGAATGATTTAGTGCAGGTGCCCTTGTGAGGTGTACAAACCCGTGGCTGGCCAAATAATTCACCACAAACAAGTACCTACCTTCCTCCTTGCGTTTTTGGTTCCCTTTATGGTGTCAGTTTAGGCGTTAATGTGAGATGTATATTATCACATGCGAGTTGAGGTGTCGCCCTTGATCTCCCACCTGATAGTACAGCAACTAGAAAGTCTGTATCATATTATTCATGCAGGTGTCGCATCTCATGACCTGTCACGATCTGTATAGTAGGCTATTATATTGTTCCTTTACGTTGCATGCATCTATCGATTTGACTACTTACATATACTTTCGCTAACTTCTATCGATTTGCCTATTTACACACTTTCGCTATTTTCTATCGAATTAGCATCTACCTTGGCTAACATCCATCGATTTGCCTGTTATCATATATTTTTTGCTATTATCT
Organism: Sphaeroforma arctica JP610; assembly: GCF_001186125.1. Taxonomy (NCBI): domain Eukaryota; class Ichthyosporea; order Ichthyophonida; genus Sphaeroforma; species Sphaeroforma arctica. Next base: position 100,366 of record NW_014040305.1, on the reverse strand, counting down.
ATATCGATTTGCCTATCAACATCTACCTTTTGCTAACATCCATCGATTTGCCTATTTACACACACTTTCGCTAAATCGAATTAACATCTACCTTTCATTAGCACCCATCGATTCGCCTGTTAACATCTACCTCTCGCTAACATCTATCGATTTGCCCATTTACATCCACCTTCCACTACTCGATGTTGTTGATACACGCGTTCTAAGTCCAAATTTTGTATAATCTCCATCTTTACCACGTGGTTCAGTATTTGTATATGTTGCACTACGTTTCATATAGATGGAAGTGTCGTAACTTATGACCAATCTCGGGTCAGTTAGAACCTGAAGGCCCAAACTCTTCATCCAGACAATAATGTACGCGTATTACGAGCTGAAAACCTTGCTGTTAAGTAATTTCCAATTCAATTTCAACGCGATCTTTTCATGAATGCCCGTCTTTTGCTTCCGACAGATATGTAGTACGCGACGAACTGGCGGGATTCGCAAAGCTGTTCAGAGATCACAAGGCCTATAAGTGCTTTGTGGACGGTCTTCGGAGGGAACGTCGTCTAAGGCGGCGGATTGAAACACTGCAGAATTATCGAACATTGGGTCTGACGGACTGGGAAAGTGTCGATAAGTTTAAACAAGATAGCAGAGTTAGAGATGCGGCGAAGGAGGGTTGCCATGGCAACCTTATGGATATCCGAAGGGATGTGCGGGGAACCGACAGTAGTCTAGCAGTTAGCTTACAAGGAAGTAGTATTGTAGCGGCGGACACTGTTACAAGCACGAACGGGCCATCAGAAGAACACGCATCAGACAGTGACAGAGGCACTCAAATGACAAGACTGGACGACGCTTACGATCTACTGAACGCAGGGGAACTACAGGCTTGCGAGGATAGTGGGTTCACGCCTGTACAGTATATTACGGTGAAGGTACGTATGTGCGAACATTGACATGTATCTGCTTGTATGTACGTTTTTATCTGCCATACCCGCCCAGCAGTGTATACGTATTATTTTACGAAGATCAGCCTTGCGAATGGCGAAGAGCTCACTAGCGTCATGCATGATCTTTGAATTTTAATCTAGAAGCTCCGATGCAATATATTTAGTAGTGTTCTCACCCAACGTTCAAAAGATGCTTCCTGAAACCGCACTTATTTCTCTTATACCAGCTGCACTGACTGTATATATGTTGCACTTTTCTCAATATGTTTTCAGACTCCTGATAATTCACTGGATCATTTTGCTTCAATATAATTGTAGATATGATTCTCTCGACCATTGTATTCTAATACTTTGATTGTAGATATGATTCTCGACCATTGTACTCTAATATGTAAGAGTCTTGCCCCATCCCTTCTTCCTACAGAGCTTATTACTTACGTCCCAGGACTCTCTAAATGAATATGTCACCGAGGAGAAGAAGGAACGCATTAAGAAACTACTGGTTAAGGAGAGGATATACCCGGAGACAACTGCTGAATAATACATATAAATAAAATATTAGCTAATCATTGATAAACCATTCGTTTGTACTGCCGGAATTGCCTGAATTGATTAAGTTTGACAAGGCAACTGCTGAATAATACATATAAATAAAATATTAGCTAATCATTGATAAACCATTCGTTTGTACTGCCGGAATTGCCTGAATTGATTAAGTTTGACAAGTATCTACATTGTGATTTTCTAATCGAATGAGGGTATCAGATTATCGCGTTCACATCCGGCAATCTTACATGTACCAGTGGAATAAATATTCTCCGTCCCAGCGACGGCTTCGATGGATGTCCCACAAGTTTCTGATAGTCTATTAAGTATGCACGCCACGCGGCTGTTATGAGCTGGATCAGGACTGCTTTCAGATGGAGAGCTTGAAACGTGTGCATGAGCAGACAGAGGCTATCAGCTCCCGCTCTACTTTTACTGCCATGTGAGCTGTGTGCAAAGCCTCCATCCCAGATTGCAATTTCCTCAATCAGGAATCGAACCCAGGGAATACGACTGATTATCACCAGCTTGATCCTCAGAGGCCGGTCTACGAATCGTACTTTTGTGCCTCTCGCGCTTTCTGAGATGAAAGTCACGCATGTCGCCCTGATCATCCGAGTACAGGTAGCATGGTAAACGATTGTTTGCAGCCAACTGAAGATATATGGCTATTCTTTACCATACTGCGGTAAATGATCATTGTCGTATATTAATGTCATCAACAATACTTTCAAAACGCATACGCACACGCACAGCGAGGCTAAGTTCACTGTCTCCATCTGCTTGTTCAGGAACTAGGCAGGTCCCTTATTACCCCAGGGGCTCAGCTCAACTAAAACCGCGCTAGGTGGGATAGCAATTTATTGCCTGGCGATACCAAAAATTGCAACAATTCGAATGCACGCACATTTGATCTATTGGCACATTTGATAGGCTGTTGACTAGGGCAGTTTGAAAACATCAATCAGCACACCAGTTTGAAAGTATTTTTTTCGTACACAGAGAAATTGATTTAAACGTGATATAGTTACAAGTGGGAATTGATTTATTTCAGCGTATGTCTATCATGAGCACTCACTCGCAATTCATACCATCTGGAGGCAGCTGAGTCGTCACCTGCTCACTATTGAGCAACAACTTGTTCATGCCTGTACTGGCTATGCATATATCATACAATACGCATGCTTTTCTTAGCTACATATTCCGCATGCTTTTGTTAATTACATGCTTTCGACGCTCTTACGCGCGAGTCCATGCTCTTGCAGCCGCCCTTGTTAAATCGGGTTTTACTAATGATTATTCCGGGAACGATGATACCGGGTTGTGGGGTTGTGACTTACTCAAGCCCTGATCGATTCCCGAGCCTGCTGCCGCGACCCTGAACCTTGCCTAGATCTCGAGTCTGTCAATGGAACGGACAATCCGAATGGTTTAGTCCATGCTCAAAAGGGTGCGGGTGCGACAATTCAAAGGACAACATTGTAATGCACATTATTTTATGGTATTCTTTCAAGACAAGCATTATTTCACATCTTGATTTTAAATTTTGTGGGGGCACATAATATAGTAATTCACGAACACTGTCAATCTAGAACAACTACGAGCAACCATGAGCGTGTACTGCTCTGCGAGACGATGGTCTCAACCTTAAGATCTTAAGCACTAACATCTGATAAGGTAGGGTAAACATTTGGCTTGTATGAAAACGAAGTTAACACAATATAGCCAGTTTCACTGTATGAGTCTGGATTGATTCTATTCCACTTTCTATTGCACACCTGTATTTTAATATCTTTCAAATCTCACTTACTATTACGACGTATTTGTGAAGGTGTTGTCGAGCGGCCGCGATGCTCTCGCCTCCTACTTCCTTCGATTTCCCCCTGTGCACGTACCTGCAGAAGTTGGTTGCGAATGGAGTGATTGCGAATGGAATTTTAGGGGTTCAAGGTTTTAGGCTTTAGGGTTCAGAGTTAGGGATTATAAATATCTCATCACAAGCCTGTCAGGAAGGCTGCCTGGTACATACCAGCCAGATGAAATTGCGAGTGGCACCGATCAAGCCACAAAGCATTCGTCGGTATGTGGTGACAGTACTAGCCAATATTCAGTTAGCAAGGGACAAGCGTATGGAAAACTAATACAAACAAAAACATATGTTACTACTACTAAACGCAAGCCAAACAAGCGAAATACATACCCTCTCGAGTTCTAACGCTTGCAAATTTGCCTTCAACAACTCATTTTCCCTTCGTGCTGCTTGTAAGTCTTTGCTTTGCTTAACACTAAGGCGGTTCATGGCGTCGAAGCTCTCTGCATGGGAAAAAGAATGGTGCTGTGCTATTCAGAATCTCCAAGGCAACATGGTGTATTGTATTATGAACATGTTTGCGGCAGGTCTATGACACAATACATATAGGCGAGCAAATCTTACCTAGGTAAAACTAACGCGCGTTATAGTACAACAACTAGAATTGATATCGGCTTATCGTTCAATAACCAGATAACTATTAAGAATAAACCAAAAACAAATTCACTAACCAGAATAAACACACAACGTAGTTAAGCAATATCTAGGATCATTTGTACAACAGCCAGAGCCTGTGCTAGCTCACAATTTACATCATTTATACCTCTCATTTTCTTCTCCGAATCGTTCTTGCCATTCGAAGAAGCTGAGCGTGTGGCATCCCTGCTTTCCAAACTGGCAACCTTCTTTTTCAATTGCTCAATAAGGCGTTCCTTCGCCTTGGTAGATCTGATCGAATTCCGTTCTAATTCAAACTTCTCGTCTTTGATCGCCCTGTGAAGTATCGAGTTGCTGGTTTCGTCAGATTCTAGATTCCAGTCTAAGATATATATAGCAAGCACAGACCTAAAACTATATAGAAAGATCACAGAAGATTCTACATTCCAGTCTAAGATATATATAGCAGGCACAGTCCTAAAACTATGTAGAAAGATCACAGAAGATTCTACATTCCAGTAACATCTATATAGCAAGCACAGATCTAAGACTACAAAGATAGATCACAGAAGATTCTACATTCCAGTAATATATATATAGCAAGCACAGACCCAAGACTACAAAGACAGACCAAAGACCATGTATTTGTTGTTCCTCACCGTTTTCTATGGTGGCTCACGTCAACCATTCCTGGACAATGCAGACAAATATCTACACACAATCACTCACACTAACCAATACTACTTATACGACAAAAATATACATATAAAATTGTCCACATAGAATTATGATAAAAGGTTAATCACAATTGTAGCATAGTGCCAAACGACCTAGTAGTACATTCAAACGATCAGTAACCCATCGACTGAGTAATGAATAGCACATACTTGAGCTCAGCAGTACGGTCGGTCAGACGCTTCTTAATCCGTTGTATTTCTGCGGCTCGTTTGGCATCCGCACGTTCTAAGAGCGCGAGTTTCTCCGCAATTCCCGGCTGTAAGGATAGTAGGGGGTGTTCGATATACATGTTGGGTTAGTACTATGGAGTAGGGGGTGTTCAATATTTTTTTGGGTTGGTATAAGCAAGCTTGTTCTCCCGGCTAAAAGTCTCTGCCTGCCAATTATCTAAAACGTTTTCATTGGCGGCTGACGCTATGCAAAACGTCCTGCAGCGTCATGGAATAACTAAAAAAATATCATGAATACAAAGGATGCTCAGTGTTCAACTAATAGGATGCGCAGTGGTCAACCAAAGCACGCAAGCAAAAGATATAGCAAGACCCAAACTGAGCGCGTAACCCATGTTTTAGGGTTTAGCTGCGCACATACCGCTGCGCCATTGACCTCGTCCCTTAATTTGCTAATCTTCTGCTCCGCAATGGTGAGTTTAGCTTGTGCCGCCTCAAGCTCTTGGTGCATTTCGCCCATTTTAGCATCCACTTCAACAGATGCTGAGAATATACAGTATGATCAACGTGAGCACCTGCTTGCTACGTAGCTATCGATTCTACAGAATGTTTGCGATCCTGAATGACGGCACTCACAACTGGAAATATTGCTGCAGTGTTGTGTACTGTTAAGGATGGTGAAATTTCCAGCAGACTTTACCATGCTATACAACACTTTTCATAAAAGATACGATAGTTTGCAGGATTTCCAATATGCCCAATACCCAAACTTAGTCGTACAATGTACTTAAAATAGGTTATTCCCCACGCTAGCTAACAGACACGGAAAATACTCCGCAACCAAAACAAACAACTACTGCACTACTTTTAGAGGTCTCAGTTACAAATACTATGATAATCACACATCACATACAGCTGAACAAAGGCGTACCATCCGACGCATGTAGTTGCGCAACAGCATCTTCCCTCAACGATTGCTCACGCGCACACTCATCGGTCAGCCTCTTAATCTTCCTTGTGAACTCGCCCTTCACCTTCTCGAATTGAATCATCTGCTCAGTTGCATCAGTCATTGCTTTTGCCTTCTCGCTCTCAAGCTGTTTCTTGCTGGCCTCGATTCTAGCGATTTCTGAGGCTCTCTCCGCCGCTTTCTCTTCTTTCGCTTGTTCGAGTTTCTTCTCCAGCTCTCTGCACATGGCTTGGCTGCAAGGCACGAATCGATATTGGTATTGATGTAATTAGTTGGGATACTACATTTCAAACTTCATCAGGTGCCACACATTCGACAGATACATCAGCTACGTATACTTACTTCACACACACACACACATGCCAATAAAACGACTTCGAATCAGCTTGCCCACCATTCTACAGCAAGATCTAGTTTCGCAAGGACGTCGTCGAGCTCAGCTTCGGTTTCATCCGCCTCTGTTTCCATAGCGGCAATCTGCTCTGTCAGAACAGATACCTTCTCCTCTGCCAAACGCAGCTTGAAGTCAGCATCGCCAGTGCCAGTATTCATTTCTTGCATTTTCCTCTCGAGCTGTGCAAAGTTGAGCATACAAATACAATCGGTATTAATTAAGATACACCAATATAGCTAGAGACAATCGATGTGGGTTATATAGAGTATGGTCTGTGAAACTAGGCTATATACCAAAACTCTTCCTTCAACAAACAAACACCCGTCCCTTGCCCATTTTGGGGACCTTCAAGGTCCAAAATAAAAGCTTTCTGAGCGGCTGAAATTATACACACTTCCATGTATATCATACATCGTCTCGGATGTCCTCCAGCTCAAACACTTGCTTGCGCAGTTCAGACGCCTGCGCGGTGCTGTCGGCCAATTCCTGTCGTAGAGCCTCTACTTCTTTCCTCAACTCGTCGCATTGGCTCTCGTTTGTCTCAGTCGCGCCTCTGAGCTCAGCCGCCTCCACTTCCAGCTGAAGAATCTAACGGTTGCAAGGTTCAGAGTGACAAGTAAATTGTGAGGCATACTGCGTGTGGAAACGAGGTGAACAGTAAGCATAGGAAACCAATATGCCCGTGGCTTCTAAAATATTATCGTAGTCTGATCACAGCCACGTACCTCTTTGTTTAGCTTCTCATTCTTCTCGCGTAGTTCTTCATTGTCTCTGGCGTAGTCCTCATCATTACCACTGGTAGACTCCACGTAGGCCGAGCGGACCACGCTGAGCTCTTTCTCGAGTACCTTGATGCGTTTCTTGAGCTGAGAAATTGAAATTGTTACCATTAAAATTCAGAATCAGAAATACGATATACTATAGATATACAAGCGAACGAATCTTCGTTCGATTCCTTTTTGAATGCATATACAAATCTCATGGAAGGTGGTGAACTCTGACAGCCCATATAGTCGCCACGTAAATCTGGAGCTGAAGGTACGACTGCATATAACGTAGACACAAAAAGGGCTTAAGTGGGCCAAGTCAAAGGTGTATGGTTATCTGATAGTCTGTGCCACCACGATGTTCTAGACATGTGTAAATGTGTAAGTGCATACTATAATACTACACGAGATTGAAGACAAAAGTAATATGTCCTAAATCCTCGCACATACCTGCACCACATCCGAGCCAGCCTCCAACATCTCGCCAGTACTCATATGGTCATCATCTGAGACAACCTCCTGCGCGTCAGCGAATACTTCACGCTCGCCCAAGTCTTGGTGGGTGGCCTCGACTGCCCCACGCATCTCCTCGATCTTCCACCGCAGCATGCTCACCACCTCCTCGTCTCTGGCATCCCCTGCCTCGTTCAGCCGGCTCTCCAGATCCAAGCACTTCTGCTCGAGCGCCTCGCACTGCTTAGTCAAGAACTCAGACTCTGTGTACAATTCGTCACGTTCTTTCTTGAGCGCATCGAGCTCGCGTTCATTCTCTGCCACTAGATGAGACCGCTCCTCCCCGTCAATCTGTAGCTTGACCTCCAACTCCGTGACCCGATTTGCCAACTCCGTATTGCGGGACTCCAAGTCCGCCTTGCGGTCCTGCAGCTCGCCCTTGCGTGTCTCGGCCTCTGCAAGCGTAGCCATCAGTTCATCACTGCGTGCTTCCAGCGCACTGTACCGTTCCTCCAGCTCGATGTTGGCCTTCTCTAGTGCGGCACACTCGTCCTGCAAGGCCGCGGTGTTCCCGTCGGACTCGCCCTCCAGCTCCTGCAGCGCCTCTTGCAGGCCAATGGTCTTTGCCAGCAGCTCATGTACACGATTGTCCAATTCGACACTGCGCGCGGTGGCTGCCTCGGCCTGTTGCTGCGCACTAGCTCGTTCGCTGCGCACCTCCTCCAACTCGCTCGTGAGCCCCTCATTTTCCTGGCGCGCACGGTCAGTCTCCTTCTGCAGTGCTTGTATTTGTTCTTGAGACTTCTCTACCTCGGCTTCAGCGCGTTCCACGTCTGCTTCGAGCCTACTGACGGTCGCTTCCAGATCAGCAAGCTTCGCATGGGTTTCCTGGGCATCTGCTTCGCTGGCTTGTAGTTTGCGAGACGTCTCCTCGACCAGATCACGGAGCTGTGGGGAGGATATAGCAGTCACGAGTTTGGTTGAGAGCCAAATTAAGCGAAATGTCAAATAGGGCGACATTATAGCCGCACGTAGTTGCGATGTGTGCTTGTAACGCATCGATGGCTCTCGATCACTCACTGGCTGACGTAAGAACCATACGCTAATGATAAAAGTTTGTACTAGTTTACGCGAGCGTCGTCAGTATTTAGACTGATAAATATAATAGAGAAAGACAGAGCGAGCTCTCGTTCTCCTGCGCATGCAGGACGAATCCGATTAATTTTAAATATTATAATCCGGAAATTAGCTGTGGCTAGCAATCATTTACATGTATATTGAAAAAAAACTGATTCTACAGCACGTGCAAAACCAGACACGGAATTATAATAATATACCCCTCTCACATACAGTACTCCATATATACATATTGCATCATACACAAAGAACCACTCTCTCACACACCTTCTCCTTTTCCTCATCGTTCGTATGGGACTCCTCCGCGATCGCCAGTTTCTGACGAAGCTGATCCACATCCGCTAAGGCGATGTCCAGCTTGATCTTGAGCTCTGGAATTTCGGCGGCCAGTGCCTTCAATTCGCTCACCACGCCTATCTCCTGCTCCAAAATATCCCGAACCTCGGCCAACTCCATTTGCGCCGCCTCTGCCCCCATGTGGCTCTGTGCCAGCTCTGCGGCTGCATGGTGCTTCTCTTCACTCATGCGGTCCTTCATCTCAGTCATACGCCCTAGCTCGATCACCACAAGCTCCTTCTCCTCGCTCAGACGTTGCATGTCGGCATCGTTGCTTGCTTGCAGATCAGCAAGGTCCGCCTGGGCTTTCGCGAGCGCCACTTGCATTTGCGACTCCATGTCGCGAGTAGTTTCTTGTGACTCATCCAGATCCATGAGGGCCTTAGTGGTTGTAGTGGATTGTTGCATGTTAGTACCAAATTTATATATATAAATAATCTATACTAATATCTCGACATCGTGGTATGGCAGTCTAAAATACCTCGCTGATCTACAACGAAAGAATATGTGGTGGTCTCGTACACACATGTTTGTCACGTGTGATACCTCTACAGATATCACAAGTGGAAACGATACCACACACAGCCTATCCAAGGGGCATTCTTTACTATGCACGGTGATCCTTACAGTGTACACCATATTCTTACTAAATACAATCAGTCCACATCCATGGTAAAAACAACACGTTCTTACAATGAATACTCGGTTTCGTCTGAAATAAATTATTTTCTCTGATCTACCGCATGAGCGAGCATTTGCCCAGTGTCAATGTATTCGGCGTTTCGGATGTAACTCATTGTATGTCTATTGCCAATCGCTCAAGTGTTATATATGTGAACCACCGGCCCACTATATCGAATCATCTCATCACAAAGACTTAACCAATTATACCCGATGATTACCTTTGTGTGCGAGTCTCGGATCCTCTCAAGCTCCTGACTGAGCATTTCCTTCTCCGCAAATTTTTGCTTCTCCTGCGTCGCATTGCTAGTCTCATCCTCAGCCTTCGCCAGGCTATCGGCCAGATCTTGTGTGGTGCGGTCAATAACCTCGCGTAGCTGTGAAATTTCTTCGTGTGCTCTTTCCAGTCTCTCCTGCAGCTCTGCATGCGCCTCGGTGGAGCCGCTTACGACAAGCTCGCGCTCTTCGTTGATGCTCTTCAGCGCCTGTATCTCAGCTTCGTTCTTGTCCTGCAAGGCCTCGAGCTCGCTGAGATGTGCTTCGTTTGTTGCTGCATTACTTTTCAGCACTGCTGCCATCTCCGCCGCATGCATGCCCTTCAACTCGGCCTTATCCCGCTCCAGAGTTTCAGCGAGCTTTGCAAGTGTTTGTTTCTCCTCGTTAGCACGCGCGATATCCTTCTGGATGTGCTCCATTTCCGCGTGCCTCTCTTCACGTTCACGATCCAATACAGCCAAGAGTTCTACCATCTGCGGCGGCATACGGTAGTCGCCTCTTTCTCGGCTGTTCTGTCGAGAACTATTTTGTGAGCCCAGAGCTTCCTCATCTACTTCTTGCACGGAGTCGAGACCTCCTTGTAGAACAGTACCTTCTGTGGAAGACAGTGATCATTGGAAAAATAGTATATTTTAGTATCGTTGAACGTATATGTGGCAAATAAGTAAACGTAAGTATCATATGCGCATGGTTTTACATGTGAATGTCAGTATAATATGGATGCTGGTATCGTATATATAACATCTAGTAGCATACGAATACTGGTATCATATGTATAACATCAGGAATCATATGAATGCTATATCATATGCACAGCATCCAGCATCATGAATGCTATACCATATGCACAACTTCCAGTACCACATGAATGCTATATCAAATGCATAACATCCAATATCATATGTATGCTGGTTTCGTATGTAGAATATATAGTATCACATGAATGCTGGTGTCGTATGTAGAATATTTAGTATCGCGTGAATGCTGGTGTCGTATGTAAAATATATAGTATCATATGAATGCTAGTGTCGTATGTAAAACATCCAGTATTATATAAATACTGGTATAGTTTGTAAAATATTCAGTACCATATGAATGCTATATCATATGCATAAAATCCAGTATTATATGAATGCGGGTGTCGTATGTAGAATATATATAATCATATGAATTCTGGTGTCGTATGTAGAATATTTAGTATCATGTGAATGCTCGTATCGTATGTATAACATCTAGTATCATATGAATGCCGGTGCCGTATGTAAAATATCTAGTACCATATGGATGATGGTATCATGTAAAGCATCTAGTATCTTTGAATGCCGGTGTCGAATGTAGAATATCTAGTATCATATGAATGCCGATGTCCTATGTAAAGCCTCTAGTATCATATGAATGCTGGTATCGTATGGTATCGTACGTATAGCATCTAGTATCATGTGAATGCTGGTATCATATGTATAAGATCTAGTATCATGTGAATGCTGGTATCGTGTGTATAACATATAGTATATTTTTCGTGGCAAATTAGACATACGCACATATTATATGAAGGGCATACTACGGTTATACGGAATGTTAGGCACGTATTATACTGAATGATAGCTACGTGTTAAACTGCTGTAGCTTAGCGCGTTTAAAAAATACGGTAAATAATGTGACAAGACGACTCCCAACCACATAAACACCAGTTGGAATGCAAATATGCCTTCGATACAACTTGTGCACAACTAGCCATGACTGCATCAACCCTACACCTTCATTGCTATACATCACGCCCAGTGGGCGACCATCAGCATCCACTGGGTTGCCGTACTCGTCCGTGTCCCACACATCCTCAATCTCATCAGCAGAGACCGCCTCCTCCTCATCTGAAGCCCTGAAATACCTCATGCGACTCACAGATCGCATGTTCTCATCGTCAGTGTCGTTGTCACCACCTGAGGCATGTCGACTGCTTTGATTCATCTCGCTATTGCGTCGCGCAGACTCCACGTAGTCTACGTCAAAGGCCGGGTCTTCGTCGCCGCTGTCACTGTCAACTACACTCAGATGGTCATTCGAGTCCAAGAGGTCATTTGAATCCAACGACTCCTCCCCCTCAGCAAACTCCAGCAAGTTACGACTGGTCTTGTTCTTTAGTTCTGCCGACTCATTTCTTTCAGTAGGTGCCTCGTCCAGCACAATTGACGGCATAGGCCTGGCAGCAGCCTTTGGCGGTTCAGTGTGAGTAATAGGGACCGTGCCGGTACCAAAGTCGAGTAGATCCTCATCTCCACTCTCACTCATTGAGGCCATTCGATTGAAACCTTTGGGCTCCCCATCCATCTCATCCACAGAGTCAGCACTCATAGCGGCAACACGATTAAATCCTTGCGGTTCTACTAGAGAATCCGTGCTTATGGCCGTAACTCTATCGAATCCTGCCGGCTCTTCTAGTGAATCAGTGCTCATAGCTGTAACTCGGTTGAAGCCTGCTGGTATACCCAGGGAATCAGTACTCAAGTCTGCAACGCGATTGAAGCCTTGAGGCTCTACTATCGAATCAGTGCTCATGGCCGCAACGCGATTAAATCCCCTCGGTTCGTCAACAGGGTCTCTGTCAGAATCAGAAGCATGACCTGCATTCGCCTTCACAACCGCGTCATCTTCGCTATCAGAATCAGAAGCATGACCTGCATTCGCCTTCACAACCGCGTCATCTTCGCTATCAGAATCAGAAGCATGACCTGCATTCGCCTTCACAACCGCGTCATCTTCGCTATCAGAATCACTCATAGGGGCCACCCGATTGAAACCTGTCGCCAAATTTTCTGCACTCTCGTGCAACTCAGCATCGTATCCATCTCCACTATCGCTGACCGGCGCCACACGATTGAAGCTGGAGCTCTCAGAACCTTCGGTATCCAGTAGCGTCACTAATGGCCTGGATTGTGCAATTGGCGGAGTTGTGCCCCCTTCAATTTCCGCGTTGCTTTCACTACCGGATGCCTCGTACACCTGAAAGTCTACCTCGGTGTCCAGAATCTGTTGTTTGTGTTCACTTAGTGCCTGTACATTTGGGTCAAGCTCTATGGTAGTAACCTCATTGCGGTCTGAGTCGAGCGCCTCGTGTGCGTCTTCAGCAAACGCCTGCTCCTCACCTCTTGCCACAGCGTCCTCGTCTGTCAGTTCCTCATCTGCTGCCGCATACAGGCCAGCTGCAATGTGCTCAGCCGGAATCACGTTGCCGTCCTCATCCACATACTCAATCTCACTCCCACTCCCGCTTTCTTCTTCACTGCTGTATTCGTCCTCGTGTGCGTGTGCTGGGCTCTCATCTCCGTCGCTTTGTACCTTCCACAGGCCCTTGTCCAGTTCTTCTGCGGGGATGACATTCCCGAACTCATCGACAAACTCCACGTCTGTATCAGAATCTTCATTGTACTCGCTTACCGCATCAGAATATGCTTCACTTTGGTCACTATTAACACTCTTGCTGCCCGCGGGTAAGGGTGCTGCCTGTACACTCTTTGTGGGGTGTTTTAGTTCAGTGTCGTCGTCACTATCATATGCACGACTGGTGCATTGCAATATTCGGGGGACGATAAGCGAAGAATGAGAATACGGGGTTAATGATTGATAGACGATTTGAAAGCCGTACAAAACAAAAAGGGATTTTAGATATACAATTATTGATATATTTCGAACAATTATTCAATATATTCTACGAGTAAGTCAAGGGATAGAAGTCAGATACTAGTCAAGAATACTCGTGCATGGTACAACAGAGGTGAATGAAAGGTGGACGCAGGCGCCGAAAAAAATTATGCAGAAGCAATGTATAAATATCATTTTGTACTTCACAAAATGCGGAGTGATCTACAACTCAAAATTAGGTCCCGCCCAGGCAGTCCACACACCTGTCCTTCGCCCTAGACGCCTTTGGGGTATTTGCCTCCGTCTCCGAATCCGACACGAAGTCGTTGTTTGCCTCTTCTGCAACATCCGTATCTGAATCGGCATCACTAGGTGGAGCGGCTTCGACTTGCTGCATCCAAGCTGCATAGCATTGTAACAAGACGCAAGTGTGAATAGAAAAGGACATCAAAAGAACAAAAGAATATCCACAGAAATTCACTTTGAACTGTAAAGTGGTCTTCAGCAGGCTGATTCGTGCATATACGTCGGCTAACATTGTAGCGCCTGCTGATAATGAGTTTAATCCTGCGAGCACATATGTTGGTGTATGAAATACAACCGGCTGTATGTAGACCGTATTCACTAAGCCATATCGGCACAGCGTGACCGATATGCGCAAAGTGTCACGAGACGGCTATCATGCTAGTCAAGGCCACTTATTGTATGAACACAACGACACTACAGAGTACATATAGCAACCACTGCAAACTATGTGGGCCTACCATTGATACCGCTATCGACAACCACTGGAGCTTCAGCTGAGATTGCAGCATCGATGTGCGCGGAAACATTGTCACCTTCGCCATTTCCAGAAAGGACACTCAGCATATTTTGCTCGAGCCTTTGTGACTGTTCCAGTGAGTGAAAAGTGAGCATGAGTGAGTTTAGGTGGTCCGGAGAAATCATATATATGGACCGAAGCGTAAGTGCACTTTTTTCAAGTAGCATCCCCCACAAAAAAAAAGATCATTTCACCACGTACAAGATGTTGACCTTTTAAGCATAGCTGTTATTCGTTACCATCCACAGTACATTCTCCCATATATTTTTCAGTAAGGATGCTATTCACATCAACTTCTATTTCGAAAGCATATAGCAATTAATAATTGTACTCAGTATTGCATATACTACTCGGTGATACAGATGAGAATGATTATCGAGTAGTACTGTCCAGGAATAGAAATTGACGATTGCAACAATCGAGAATGATTCATATACTTTCAACACATCTGCCGAGTAGATGAAGTGTTCATGCCCAATAACGTACGTAACAGTACGACGAAATCAAGTATCTAATTAACGAATATCTCACTTCACATCGAGCGCTACCAAGGCAAATACATCTACAAATAGAGAAATAAAAGCTGTGAATGTGAGAGCACCTCGTACTGAGCTACTTCACATGTACAATAGTCAAGCCGAAAGTAGCGCTGTTAAGGTACATGCACACGTACACTATTGCCAATGACATCCCATGCACAATGCCATGCTAAATCTCGAGGACTAACACTATTGCTTATTGTTATATGAATACCTGTTGAAGTTTTGAGATTATACCCATCTAAACACACATGTATACATTTGATCAGACTACTGCTCGAAATTCCATGTATCGACGAGCAGATTATATCTTGATATCCGTAATGTTACCGTGCAGACAAAACAGATGATCCTTAGCGTAGAAGCTATCGTGCTATCGTACTATCGTAGGTCACATTGTATTCGTATGAGCTCACTATGCTTTCTAAGCCCCCCCCCCCACCCTCGATAGTACATATGCATGTGCTAATGGCACGAGATCGAGTGCCAAGCTAAGGAAACGCATAGGTGCACTGATATCACGAATCACAGCGCTTCCACAGGTATATTGGACTACAGTGCGGAAATTCTATCCCCGAGAATCGCATCGAAGTTAGTTCGTGTGAACAACAAAGCACACCACACACACACTGACTTGCAATACAAACAAACATTCACTACTTATACACGATATATCTGTGTTCATTTCATACCTAAAAAAATGTGCACGTAGTTACATGGGTGTTTATGCAGTGATCTCGCGGATAGTATTTATGAAGTTGGGATGAATACAAAAAAATCATGAAACACTAGCGCTTCACTGTAACAAAATACACATACGTGCATGTGTACGTGAAATACCCGACTAGTAGAATTTTCTTTTAATCAGAGCATTCTTAAACGGACCGGAAGGAGATATATATATACATTGTAATATATTTATAAATATATATCTATATCTATATTTATATCTATATCTAGATCTAAATATATATATATATATACATATATATAATATATATATATATATATATACACACACACATATATATATATATATATATATATACATATATACATATATATATACAGTATTCTAGAGCTAAGTTGACAGAAAAACATAGACATAAAGATACAAACATAGTCAGCTTCTCATCTACATAACCATACAAACAAGGAAACATCACATGCACAATCAACTTACATGGTCTAGGCCTTCATCGTCCGACGCTCCCGAGATCAGGCTCACGTGGCTGGCGCCCGCGCTCTCGTTTGACATCTGCGTGTTGAGTACATTGGGTGCTTGTAGCTGTTGCTCTTGGCGTTGTTCATTGTTTTGTGCATGTACTTGTTGTCCTCCGTGATTTTCTGTCGGGGTGGAAATATCCACTCTATTGACCTTGGGCGACCTTGTGAACGGGCTATGTGCCTCTCTTATATCATTACTATTATTTGCATCATTTGATGTAGACGCAGTGTCGTTCGTTTTGTTATTCCCGCTCATTTCATCATCGGTTACCACAGCCTCACTACCTGTGGGTGTTGTCAGCGTGCCCTGTTTGGCCAGCTTCTCGTGCACCTGTGTGTCGACATCTGTGAGAATACCTCGTTTCACGGCCTGGTTCTCGATGCCGTCCATCACAGAGCTAAACCATCCCATCTCGTTAAATTATTGTATACTATTGCAGGGACTATGTATACATACCAGAGTATTAATCAGTTGTAACTTCTAAACGCGTGGCAGAAGTGACCCATGTTCAGACGAATACCCGACTATTTACACGCAAGTATTTTTAAAATATATAACTTTTTTACTTTGTTGATTTAACAGGACAATTTTTTTTTGAGGATGTATGTTACGTTGAAAACCGTTAAAATTAATTCCAAAAAACCCCCCCCCCATTCTTGTATTATACGTTCAACTTTTGTTTTAAAAACAAAAAAATATTTTATATGCAATATGAACATAGAACTAACCGCTATTGTATGGCGTACAGGTTTCTAGAAACGAAAAACGTTAAACCGTTTCTACACAAAAAACTGACGAGTCTTCGAGTTCCAGTTGTTGACGTCGGTTCAGAGTTCAGAAACTTCAGAGTCAGACTGAGTCACGAACCCACGATATTTATGTAAGCAAGACGGTCCCGAATAAAATGTACTGATATTCTTGGAGCAAAATTCCTATGCCTTCACAGCTCCCTTATTGGTCATAAGTTTAAGTCCGTGGCATCTGATTTTCTTTTTCTTTACATTTCGTAGCTATTGGTCGAAACAACCTGAACCTGCAGAAATAAAAAGCAGGTATATTTGTCGGCAGCGTACCAAGTATATACTATATACTAACTCGAAGCAGAGCTCAATACGTTACGATATGTCCACATATAAGGTCAACGTAAAGACGAATTTTTATAATGGATAAACGGTATAACTTTGGGGGTCAAATATAGTGAATAAAATTTAAAAAATTGCACTTGCCATGTGCACCTATTTCAGACGAAACGGACCATTTAGCTATAATTCACTTTCACTGCTGCTGGCTATTTCTGGCGCCAAAATTTAGGAACACAATCGGATCATAGTATGACCTCATGAATGTACCCAGCCATTTGAGAGATGGACTATATGGTAAATAAAAGTTGTACGTAAATCGATAGTTTTATTATTTCTTATAAACATTATATCGGATAACGTTTTTAGTGTAGACTCGAAGTCTCAATTTTACAGAGATGAATTATTTCCGTAAAAGCCTCGGGATGTCTATGTGTGGCTGTGTGCATAGCACGTTGGCTCTGCACAACAGCTATGTTTACTCGAGACTGGGCGACATGCATTCGTTATAAAACTCAGAACTAAGTATATATGAATTCGTATCGGAGGTATGGTATTTACGATGCCATTGTCTTATCTTAACAGGACATCCCTCTTGTGGACCGCTACAGAGTCGTATACAGAACAGAACTGAATAGCAATAAATGTTAAAAACTGTGGCGGTGGTCTGTTTTACGTCCATGGCCTTGTCGAATATAACTAATCATCGGTTAAAGCAGCTTAGAAGTACGCTGTGTATTTTTTTGCCGAGCTTGATCAGTAAATCATATTTAGTACCCATATGGCAAGAATTTTATTTACGCTATCGTACTTCTAATCGCATATCTACGTTGACTAGGTTGTCCCAAGTGAACTCTCCGTATTTGTGGAATCCACTTTTTTGGTAAAAGTGTACAGCACTCGCGTTCGTCTGCTGCACCCCACCTAGAAGAACTATACTGCGGGCACGAATATCCTCAATATGCTTTTTCACGACCGGTATAACGCTGGAGGCAATTCCTCTGTGAATCAATGAAACCCAGACATATTTAAAGAAATAATAAATGGTATAATGTATACAGAATAGCAGTTTAATCTCAGGCGCCAATTTTTACGACTTTACTTTCTTACTAAGCGATAAAAATCCAATGATGGGATTTGAAATGATGAAAAGTGTAGTAAGGTTGGAGAACCATACCTGTTTTGATACTTGTCACCCATCACTGGCGCGAAGAAAATATCCACTGGTGACTCGAGGTGTGTGTTGTACAATTTCCTGTAACGCTCATGTTCATGTGTAATCTCACTCTGGTCCATCAGTATATATCCCACCACTTCAGGTCTGGATTGGGTATACAATCCCATCATAGGAGTATGAGGCAACAAACAAAACTTGCTTCGAAATAAAAGACCGCAATTATTTGATACGTGTATTGTCGCAACCTATAGGTTTTATCACTCCAAATGATCACGAAGTTATGCTAGCAAGACTTATAGTACTACATCGCACAGCCCAACAGTGTCCATAAGTTATATGTTATTTGACTGATATAAACAAAGGCCAGCAACCGTTCTTACTTTGGACCCGGCGATATGATCAGCAAATGTGTCTTCAATCGGTTAGCATCCGAGCCGTAGTCGCACGCCTCTGCGGCATACTCGGCTGTGAGTGGATGAGCGCCATATCGTGCCCTTGTTTCCGGTCGCAAACCAGTCAAAAACGTTGACAGCATATCAGTATGACTAGCTTTGGCGCACGCTATATTGAAGGACAGCACACCTGATGGGGGTTTTAGACGCGATTTCAGCACTAGTTGCCCATAGGTAGAGTTGCGTTTAATCATTTGTCTTTTGTATAGATAGCCCTTCAGTACACGTATGCTAAATTCGATCACTTCTCCGTAGCAATTATTTGGTACCCAAATGATGATACACAAGAAACACAGCCCTGAAGTGCACTCCGGTTGATATATGCTGCAGTATGTACATTATAGCCTGTGAAAAATTGTGAAAAATAACTACAAACCCCCTCCGGTGACCTACATACCTCCAGCTGTCGAGAAAGTAACTTCTTTAAATTTCTTCAGCCCATAATCTTGCCACTCTGGATAATCTGCTACCAGTAAACGTGGCCGATATATCTTTAGCACAGCATTTGGGTTTGAAATACCTAGATTTGCACCGCATTCGTTATCGCAGATACGTACTATGATCGAGACGACATTGAAAATACACAAGAAAAGAAATAGAAAGCAAGGGGATGCAGCTACAGACCTGGGAAGACCATGACCTCTTTTCTACAAACATTTGAAACACATCCTACATCAACCGTGGGATGCTGCAGCCGCCTGTAAAATCGCCAGGGTATCCATTCAGAATAAGTCGAGCGTGGAATGAATTTAACTGTGTACCGGGAAATAGCGGAGGAGCTGAATGGCAGCGCGTCCTGTTCCTCCTATTTGAAAACGTTACTCAATAGCAATACATATGACCGAAAACAAAAAACTCACTCACAGTAGATCCGCATAGAGACATCAGTTTCGCCTACCAAGACACTTTAGTTTGGGTATTGTGCCTGCACAAGATAATATCTGACGGCGTAAACTGCATAGGGAAATGTAAATACCTGTTCAATCCATCCTCCCAGCAAACCTGAGTGGTACCCGCATAACGTACAATTATCAGCTTGTACTCGACGTCCAAATTCTCTTCAGCGTCACGATAATAGTCTATAGTCTTCTGCCACGTGCCATCGTCGCACCATACCTAAAACGCGAAACGGGCGATATAAGCATGTATTTAACACACACCAACAAGTAAGTGGTATCTCATAATCAGTTACATGAGCTCGCCGTGAAGAGATTCAATACCAAACACTTCGATGCAAATCTATTCGATGAATTTCATTGCCCTGAGGCGTCCGAAGGGGCGGCGATGAACACGATACGCGAAATAACAATCCAAAGAAGGCATGCAAGATATGATGAAAGATAAGAAGTTTTTGTGAGGCGCATTCAGAAGCACGTAAAAGCTTGCGTGCTTTCAACATTTCGCAGTGAGTGCACTGAAAAAGACGCTAGCGCCGTATATTGGTCAAAGGCGGTACATGAGTGACTATTCCGATATTCACGTACTCTAGCGAATGACGCCACAGAATCATACAATATTCACGCTCCAAAATATTTTGCATGCATAGAATTGGCCCTTTACATTGCCTATTTACACCTCCACCCAGACATTATGCATAGTACAATACGCCTTTTCATTTAATGAGGTTGTAATCGGCGTTCGGATTATATTTGAACAGCCTAAATAAACCATGCGCGCTTAAGACTAGCACGCAACATTCACCCCTCGACTAGAACATACCAAGTTCTCTCTGCTAGCCACATTCCACTTGCCAATCTCACTGGAGCTGCCTACAATGGCCAAACTTTCGCCATATTCCGTATTACACCTTATAATGAACCTAACACGCACCCAGTATCCTCTGAGTGACGATTTACTATCTCCTGACCGTCTAAGCCCGGCGGGGGATACTTTCGGCATTGGCGATGCTGATGATAGAAAAGAAGAACATTCAAAACGATGATCAGATCGGTCAATATATGCGTGTACATCCGATGTGGGTATTACTAATA
>NW_014040305.1:55219-61508 GCF_001186125.1 Sphaeroforma arctica JP610 | reverse complement strand
CACACACACACTCCCTCACACACACACACACACACACACACACACACATACATACATACATACATACTACACACACACACACACACACACAAACATATATATATATATATATATATATACGCACTCCTGTGAACTTCTTAGTATGGATGATAATGAATGATATATTTCAGATATACCGAGAAACCTCAATCGGTATGAACTCAGCAAATGGGGCAATAGCTTATATGTTTGTAGTAACGTACGAGTTATCAAATACGAGTACATAACATCCTGAATATCTGTACGTTTAAAAAATGGAAGTATTTTGTAACGTTTTGTATTTATTGCATGGCTCACATATATCTTTTTTCAGAACACGATTCACCATCATATCGTCAACTTGTCCGTGAACGCACAGATGCGCGAATACCATAGCTTCAACGATACCTATCATGTATTTCATTAGGACTAGAGTTGAATGCCAGCGCCGGGGGTAAGCATCTATCACCCTCGGAGTTCCACAAACTAGTCCAAAAGAAGCTGGCTTGCCATAACACTAAGGACAGCAGGTTTGAGATGGACGATAAAATACCCAACGAAAGCCATTTCGATTCGTCCACTGTTAAGGCATATACTGCTGAAGAACTATCGAACGAAGGGAGTATCGGCGACAGCACAAAACCGGATGACATCGTTCTGGTGGATTGCCGCAACTACTATGAATCAGCTATAGGTGAGTATGAACGCAATTGTTTTAAGTGATGTCTACATGAATGTGGTCGAGGTGATCCCCTACGCATCTCCTTGCTCCTTCGATTTATGCTCTCAAATTGTAGCGTTAAACACACAAAGATGCGGATCTGAGCTTATATGTACCTACATATATATGCATGTATCTGGCTGTACAGTCAAGAGCACAATAAATCATCGCTGCTCATATAGCCGATCATATACTCATAAATTGTGTATGTCTATATAATCTTCCAAACCCAACACGCGATGTCTTGCTGTATACTTTATTCCCCGTATAGCTGTAAACAGTCATATCACTTATACAGACCTTATGCATTCATTTACCGTTACATACAAGTTTCATGAGCCCCAGAGAGAGATAGATACATATTCCCTTGTGTTTTCATTTGGTATGGTTGAATGGGCGGAGGTAGGATTGTGCAAGGAATTAAATAGAGGAGCAATGTGCTTAAATTTTTGGAGACCGACATCTCGATCCCGAACCTTCTATCTAACTTCACTCATGCATTGTATATTGCACAGGCCACTTCGAAACTTCCGTGCGCCCAAATATACGTAAGTTTAAGTACTGGCCAGAGTACGTGGACAAAAATGAAGACCTCTTCAGGAACAAGACTGTAGCCTTGTATTGCACGGGAGGGATAAGATGTGAATTGGGCTCGGCCTATTTAATGAAGAAGGGTATTGCGAAAGAGGTTGTGCAATTAGACGGGGGCATCCACAGGTGAGGCGATCTTATATAGGGAATTGGATCGTGTACACATGCGAATTGATATGCTTACAAAGTAGGCATTGTCACACTGCTGTGTGATTGAGTGGTAGATTATTAATCAAATCCTTTGACCTCTCGCGTGAATTCTACAATCGGTATGCGCGTGTAATCACTGTGTTTTACTTCCGAGTGTGTTTGTATTTTCTGGCTACTGAGGTTTATGCGCGTGAATGTTAAGTGAGCTCAAAACTGTAAATTGTTCGGTGTCGTAGCTGAGGTGGAATATCGTCATGTCATCGGCGATTTAGCCTGTTTATATTCTGACTCGTTAGCAGTTGAACACCTATGGCGGTCATATTATCGAACAACTAGGTATACAACCCAATAATCGATCTTGTTTGAATTAGTACATCACATTGCTGCATATGATCTTATGGTTACTTAATCCCAATCGGTTGTTTTTTGTCCTTATCATTTACTCGCAGGTATATGGAAAAGTATCCAACCGGGCATTTTAAAGGCAAGCTCTTCGTCTTTGACAATCGCCAGACTGTAATATCAACTGCAGGAGGGGATGATATAGAACACCAGGATACAGCTAACAGGACAAATGTATCAGCAGCAAGTGATACAGGTAGTGATAGAAATGAAGATGCAGCGGGCGGCAATATCCTAAGCCGGTGTAGTAGGTGCCAATGTTTGCACGACGAGTACACGGTGTGTGAGAATGAGGGATGCTCACTGCTGATACTGGTGTGCGAAAAGTGCAGAACACTCGCAGCACCGTCGAAAGTGGTGTGCTGCGATAGCTGTGCCGAAAGTGAGCATGGGAGGTGTACATGCGTATCACAGCGCCAACGCGTGCCTACTGAGGTTTAGAATTTATAAGTATTTAATAGTGGCTCCAGCCGCACACATCGATGTCTCTCTTATAAGCTATACCGTCAATTGCACACGTGTACGAAGGTCTGGGAATATATGCATATATAAGAGCCAACCAAGTTTTGAGCGGCATATAACCAACTGAACGATACCAGGAGAAGACATCTCAATCAAAAGCTGAGCGCACCATTGTACTGTGTTCATGACCTCCTGTTCTTGAAGCTTAACTTCCATATTGTCTCACATTTACAAGGTGATGCATATTCTATTTCCGGTCGCTGACTGCAAAAGTCAGTCGAAGCTCGCGTAAAACAACTATATGATATCCTGCTAAGCAAAATTTTACGAGCACTTGAACTGCGATTTAGACAGCTGCCAAACCCAGCACACTAGTACCCACCTGTCGGATCAGTAATGGACTTGATATTCAATATACAGGGTGCAACAATACATTTCAACGACGACGAGTGCACTTACGCATTGAGCGAGTGCAACATTTTAGCGCGGTGTGTGCACAACAATCAGAAGTAGTGCGCGTGCTAAGAGTTTGGAAATAGCTATTGATTCCGCGTCGCTGAAATCAAACGAAAGATTTGCCAGGATGTGTATGCCCCATTTACAGGTCAGCTAATTTTGGACTGCGATTTCCGACAACTGAGCTGCCGACAGAGTACTTTGATAGCATGTACGTCGATATCAGACGAAGCGTAGTAGTGCTAGTGCCATATATACACTTGTATGCAAAGCACTCTGTCAGTATCTGCAGAATTAACACTTTAACTAAAACTACTGGCAAGTCTTCAAAATATATCAGGAAATGGTGACTATAACATGAAAGTAGCATCAGAGATAAAAATTCCAGGCTAATTTTCAAGTGTCTTTAAGTGGTCATGAGATGTTGAGCTGTAGCTGTGTCGAGTCGGATTGTATAAACTTGCGCGCCACAGTCGGCTATTATTAGAAGTTTTAGCTTAGGCGGCTATACAGTTTGAAGGGTTAAATATACAAGTGATACCAAACGCAGAATGGCATTTTACACTACTTGTTAATATAGCTGATCACTATATACTTGAAAGCCTGGAATGCTTTAGTGGCAAATTGAATGACGATATGGCAAGAAATTTTGACAGTATCGTACCTCTCAATATCAAACTATTCTTGATTTAAATACTTTTGCACGTATCAATGTTCCTTATAACGAAATCAAGGATGTTCTGAACTTTTATAATGCCTACGTCTGCATGCTATTATTCGTTCATATATCTGCAAAACCGTTAGTATCTGAGAATACAAGGACTTAGTTTCATACATGACATAAAAACGTTATCCGTGTATATAGTGCCAGGTTCCAATTGCTTTAAGCTTGTGTAGATTTAATTTTATATTTTCTTAAGCTATTTAGAGTTTTTTTCTCTCTACTAGGCTGAATGCCTGAATCAGAAACCCAGCTTAATGCAGACGAATATAGCCCATTGATGGCCAACGAGTTCACCACGTGGTGTGCTTCCAAGCAAATCAGAGTGCATCCGGTGCAAAAAGGCCAGCACCCGGCGTATGGGTTGCTTGAGGTGCTGTGTCATACCTGCAAGCGCTGGATGTATTGGTTTCTTCCAGCCGGAATGGAGACTATTTGGCCGGACGCAGTCGCAGAGTTCATCTCTGCCTACAAACCACTCGGTCGTCAACAACAGGCATGGCGCCACTCACTCTGGCGACCAATGGCCCGGTGCCCTGTCACCACGCGGACAATAACCTGGTGGCAATCATGAATGAGGACCTCGGTGACCTTGCTACACCAGAACTTTTAAAGCCTGAGCCTGAGAACGACAAGGCTCAGTTGGCACAAGAAAAGGCTGCTAACAAGTGATGAGTTGACGTCCCAATGTTTAACGTGGGTCGTTTGGTGATGTTTAGGGTCCTGGATAATTGGCTTCATCTAGGACCTGTTAGATAAGAAGGTCCCCAATCTTTCGAGAACTGAGAGACCTTGCGATAAATGATAATAATGTCAACTGGTACCACGACAGCCACCGTAAAAGGCGATCGCCCAGAACTATGCGCACTCTTAATTCAGCAACTTCAGCAATGGAACGAAAAGCTTACAATGGTATATATGATATGTCAAATGCAACCGGTTTGGAGGAATCACCACGTTCAGAGATGAAGAGCTTGGTGATACAGCGAAAGGCATTCACTCTGGTTGACAACGAAAAACAAAGAGTCAATTACGATAACAGATATGCCCCAGTAATAGCCTAGGCAACACTCAAAATCTGACTAGCTCTAATGGCACACTCCGACATGGACACTCGACAACACGATACACCCTCGGCCTACCTCACTCAATAACTGGATACCCCTAGCTATATGCGAGTACGCAAGGATACGTCCTCGTTGAACGTCTACTTGATCCGTCCCAGAGACAATTATACGAAAAATACAAACAAGGAGACACAAAGGTCGTATGTCGAGTTGACCGTTGTGTATACGGTCTACCACCTAGCGGACACTACTGGCTTAAAGCTATTCTTCGTTTTGCTATACGCAACCATTATAGATAAGCACAATAGGATGGAGCACGGTTCATCAAACAAACCCACAGTGGACCGTGTTTCATTATTGTAGCGTGCCAGAGTAAGACTGACGGACAGAAACTAGCTGACGCAATGAAAAGCGAATGGAACACTGTCGATATGGGCATACCCTCGTGGTTTCTCAAGTGCGAAGCAAAAATACACCCTGGAAGAGTACGTCTTCATCAACGACAATACCTAAGAGAACCATATTGCAGGAATGGGGATTGATGTGCCAATTCTAGAGTCAGGTTTTTTCTGGATAAGATCTTTCTGGACAAGGTCGCTCCGAGGGGTTCGGTTTTGACGGTCCATTGGTATTTGAGGGGCTTTCATAATCGAGAAAGATCGTTCGCAGAAAAGTTTAGCTTGCCAGACATGTACCCCAGGGAGACTGGCCAGAGAACCTGATTCTGATGGCAGAACCAAAGCAGACGCATGAGTTGAGCATTCATGAGCTTGGATTGGCTCCTGCGCTTCCGGAGTGCGTGCAGAAAAGCACTGCTGTCGGTAATCCAGAGCAAAGGGACCTGGCCGACGTTTTGAGTTCTGTGAAAGAACTCGTACGCTAAAACGAGAGCCTTGAGTTTGAGAACTGCGATAGGCCATCGTCTTTTTGTGAGGCACCACAGCCCTGCGAAGGTGGTCGTGGTTTCATGCCAGTAAAGCGTTGCCCAGAACCTTAACTGGGATGAGTCCGAGGTAAGTGTTGCTCTGTGGTCGGGGAACTAAATCGATCTGGGTTCGAAGATTGATATTAGCTGATTTATGCGCTCGATATTTTTGAACGCAGCCCTTGAGAGGCAAATCTTCTGGGCATGTGTCCATGGCGTCGATTGTTGTAGATTGGCGATGAATGGTCGTAGTCTCAACATGGATAACCCTGCCCGCAGCAGGCATCCGCAGAAAGATTGCCACAGTTGAGTCTTGACTCTGCGTTGGCTGCACAGGCCCATGGAGTCTATCGTGTTGCGCACTAGGTCGATTATCACGCCTAATTGCTGCAACTTCACTGGGAAGTCCCAATAGGGATACTATTATTTAATTCAAAAATGGCAAGTATGTATGATACAATGTATGAACATACGGTATGACTCTCATAGTCGCTGTAGTGGTTCAGGAAATATTGATGGGAAGAAGTGGTCAGTAAATTCCCGTTTGAAGCTTGGGCCAAGTTAGTCGACAATGGAAGATATGTGCTGAGTCAATTCGGGCCGGGATGACAAAACACTGTTACTATCGAATGTTCCATATATTCGCTTGCTGACCTACCAAGTAGAGTACCCACCTCTGTGGTACGGATCGGGTCTGCGCCGTGTAGTGCCGCGGAATGGGTTAGTGCAGAGTACGAAATACCGAGATGGACCAGGTTATCCATCATAATCCGGTC
>NW_014040305.1:33893-55199 GCF_001186125.1 Sphaeroforma arctica JP610 | reverse complement strand
GGGTGAGGGTACGGTGGTTCTTCAACATGCTGGAGAAAAGATCCAAGGTGTTCGTGGAGGGTCCAGATACCGTGGAAGTCGTGGCACTCCTGTAATTGCTGAAGGAGGTCAGGGCCAATGGGCGGCAGTTTCGGGCCTACCAGGATGCTTCGAATCAGTTGTTGGATGCAGGTAAAGTGGCTGGTAGTGAACTTGTGGCTACCGGGGCAGACAGGGCAGAGACAGCCGTCGGTGCGGTAGTCGAGTAATGTGAACATGTACGTATTCGTTACAATCATAGCACAGAGCCGGATTGGTGTAGACTCGAAGCAGCGATTGAAGCTGTCGTGTCTGGCTGTGTCTCGGTTTGAGGTTGGCGGTTTACCCATAACCAGTTGGTAGTTGTATTGGCGCCGGGCCATTGCCGCGATCTCCTTGTTGGACCAACGTTTTGTTGAGTTCTTCCTGATGTCGTCACAGCGTTGGCGGAGGGCTACATGGTCGGGTGTACGCCCGCCCGTGGTTTTGTGTACAGTTTTCAGGTGAGCATAGATACTGTACGGGAAGCGCAGTGATGGTTTATCGTGGGCCCAGGCGGGTTGCGTCAAAGGGGTAAGTGGATTTGTGCTTGCCATTGAGTCGAGTTGTATTCCCAGGCAACCTCCGAGGTAGTCCGCGAATGGTCACGCGGGGAGCAGACCGCAAAAGTGAAGTAAGTTTGTTTGATGTTTGGGAAACCGAGGGTATTTAGTGCCCGTGATGATGGCTGCTGCTTGGATGAGTGCTGAGTTAAAGCGCTCGAATAGGGGTTCCAACGCATCCTTCCATATTGGCGAAGCCCAGGCAATAATGTTCAGCCCATATGTAGCCGTGGGTAAGATGAATGTTTTGAACATCGCCAGTCGGTTGCGGGGGTGTCGCCAGCTGAACCCATGGAAGCCATAAGCGCGGAAAGAGGCGATACCCAGTGACAATGCTGCAACCAGGGATTCCATATGTCTAGCGAGGTTGATTCCTGGTACTCCGTGAGAGAGCCTGCAATGCTCGCGTTGCGTATGTGTATGCAATGGGGTTCAGACACTAGCTAGCCTAAATCGAAAGAGGGGCCGACCGGTAAGTGGTGAGAAGGTAGTGCGTGCACAACAACCCTACTGTACGTACTTCAAACGTTCCAGAAAACATCTCTGAAAACGGTAGAAAAGGCGCCAGATCGATAGCGTGTTTGGTTCACCTTGTACGGTGGTTTTAATGCATGCAATTGTGACGCAAATAGGCATGCTAAAAAGTGGATTTCCTATGCTTATAAGCGTCTTGTAGGGTGATAGAATGTCTTTATACGCTTAATTAAGCTCAGACGACAATTTAGATACATTGTAGAGACCCGCGAGGCACTAATACAGTTTGATAGGTGCGACTTTCAATTCAATGCAATGCAATGGACCGCCATTCGATGTGCCATTGATTGTAAACCAGTGATTCAGTATGATCATCTGTAGTTGTAAAGTAAGTAAGTGCGATGACTGCCTGCAATGCTCGCGTTGCGTATGTGTATGCAATGGGGTTCAGACACTAGCTAGCCTAAATCGAAAGAGGGGCCGACCGGTAAGTGGTGAGAAGGTAGTGCGTGCACAACAACCCACTGTACGTACTTCAAACAGATCGGCGGCGAAACGAGCGAAAATTACTGTTAGTGAGCAGAGTCAAGAATCAAGTGTTCAGGAACCGAACAATGAGCCACTTCAAATCGGGAGAATCTCCCGATTGGTTTCTGTACTCTATATTTTGAAGGTGTTTGGCCGGACAAATAGCACGAAGCGTAATCTACCATCAGCAACAGTACGGGAAAGAAACACCGATATAAAGGAAAGCAACCCTGTTAGTTGGAATTGTATGACGAAAAGCATTGTGAGTGGAGCTGTTGCATTATGCGAAATAATATATCCTGCAAATCCTAATGCACGTCTGAAGGAAGCAGCTAGCGCCATTAGCGGGCCTGTAAACACGGCGAAACGAACCAACGATGCACAGTCTGTTGATGAGAAATCTATCGCAAATCTAGCCAATACTGTATATAAGTGTATAATGCTGCTCCTAAAGGCAGTATACAAAAGCGTATTGCGCGAGCAATGATGGTTGAGGGAATGTCGGTCAAAGCGCGAAAGGATATGAAGGCGGCGGGTTTATTTACTTTAGCTGGGGCGAGAGTGCAACAGTCATATGCTGATATGAAAACTCTCTCTCGAGGCGAAGCAATCGTGAAACCTGTGTTTAGTCGTTCGAGATTTGACGAAGTAGCGCTGAACAATGCGATCTCCTTCGTTCTAGCTGAGGAGATTGTTGGAACTCTCTCGTGGGGTAAGAAAAGAGTTAAATTGTCGGAAGATGAAACTTGCATTCTTCCTTCACTTACTCGTAAACTGCCATCGAATGTAATATATGACCGATACACTGCTACACATCTGATAGAGAAACAGCTATCCCGCGGTAGTTTCTACCGTGTCCTTGCAGCTTTGACAAGTAAAGACGAGAAACTATTAACTGCCGTCGACTACGTAACTGGTACTTTAGTCAACGACGTTATTGTGCAACTACAAGTATTTATCAACGACTTCTGTATCGATATTTCAAAGAAGAAACACCTCACTACACATCTCGAGTTGATGAAAACATTCTTGAAACAACAGTACGATAAGCATGTGGAATTGGAGGACGACTGCAGCACCCATGGGATTAAATTTGCATTAGAACAGCCTACTAATGATAAAAGTGGCTGTGGTCAACAAAAGTGTAATGGATGTGATTTCATCGAATACATGTATTCTCAACTTCAGAGCATTGTACAGTTTGCTACAACAAAACCTTTTTCAGTGCGAGAAGATGCTTCGAGAAACTGCGCATATACATGGGCCACCGTGTACGTGTCAAAAATCAACAAAATGCGATAAATGATATACTGAAGGGGATGGAAGAACGGTGTGTTCGAAATAAAGGAAGCTCGGAATCATTCACCACAATCGACCACTTCGGAAAAAGGGGATTTAACTGGCATGGATGAATGACACAATATTTTGGATACACAGAATGGGTTGAGATCGACATAAATACAGGTATGTGTTTACTCGTATCTGATACGCTCATTAGACAATGACGTATATAATCACTCATACACTTTATTTATTGAAATATTTCTATCTTAAATGAACCACACAGGAGAACCCATCGACATATCGGGCGCAGTGCGTCATATTGTTTATGGCGATCAGATACTGGAGAAAGGGGGTAAACAAGACGGGTATGCTATAGCGGGCTTGGTAGAAACTTACTTGCGGCAGTTGAAGAAGGAAGTCCCGGCTATAGAGACTACGATACTTTCCTCGGATAATGCGGGATGCTACCAATCTAAGGAGCTTCTTCTTTTGTTGCCGCTGTTGAATTTAGTTCTAAATATACAGGTCGTGCGGTACATTCATACCAAAACACAGGACGGTAAAGGGGTACGTAAAGATATAGCGACTATTCTTAGCAATGCTGTATATATAGATTTGATTTAATACTTTGCACGGTCCATACTGATATGTGTTCTTTAACAAATATAGTAAATGCGTGCATATTGTCGTTCCATTATGAATACTTTTGTAGCTGATCGATGCTCACTTCGCAAGGGGAACATCCCATTACATGAACTTCATAAGGGCGTCACAACGAAATCTGATAAAGAAAATAGCTACACCGAAAGGCCTCAGCACTGCACTTGCCTGGAACAATGGTATCCAGAATTCGATTGTGCAACTCGCCAGGATTGACAGGGACCTAGAAGAAATTTACCAGGAGAAAGTCAAGAGGTTGGTTACACAGTGTATGAAGTATTTTGGACGTGTAAACGATATCATTTATACAAATGTAGAGTGTTCGCTATCCGGTAACGACCGATATGATCTGGCGAAAGTACTTGATAGTGGGGCCGTGATAACGTTTAAAGCGTTTACATATTCCAACATAGGTAGTGGGATGGAATTCACGGTGAATTTTGCAACGAACAAAGTAACAGTAGCGCAAGCTGTTTTGCAAGATAACAATTCGCGCAACACCACCATCAACGATATGAACGTTAGTGATACTAAGACTAGCGAGGAGATACAACTGGACGGATCCGATAAGCACGACTCCGAGCATGTAGATGATGATGTACAAGATGACGATGCTCCAGAAGATGAAGCAGATTTTGATATCGATACTACTAACAGAGATGATCGAGATACACTAAGCCGTGATGACGTGCCGATCGATCAAATAGAAGACGATGTTCAAAGAGAGTTGAATGATTACGAAGCGGCAGATGAAGAAAGTGAGGCTTTTGCACCAGAAGGTTATAATCGATACGGTTCAATACAAGATGATGAGAAGTGCATCACTGGCACATGTGTAGTGAAGGCATCTACTATTGCCAGTATTGTTGGCCCACGTTCAAAGAATCGTAAGAAACGCAATGCGAAGGTAGCTGCCGATATATGTGTACGTAGAATATATTTAGTTGCGACAAGTGTCCGTCGCGCTAGTTACCTCATTAACACACACGAAGTCATAATACGTGATGGTTCGTCGGTATTCCTTGAATTTAACCTTTCTGAGGATGTTGTACAAACTATGAGACTGCCAAGAGGATGGGCACCTCGTCGACCACACGGCAAACAATACGGGACAACATTCATTGCTAAATTTGATCCTGATATACGTGCATACTTCGAACGCGGAGAAGCTGACTCAGCTCGCAAAATGCAACCGGGAGTCATGTTAGACCAGCTTCGGCATCCAGGTTGCTGTTCATTGACTGGAGAAAATGAAATACGTGTATTGATCTCAACATTGATGCAAGAAAAGAAAGCAGCTGAGACAAGGCGAAAAGCAGAAGAAAAGCGTCAAGCTGGAGAGGTTAGAAGAGTTTCGACTGCTGTAGCTTGTGGTGAAGGTCCAACTATACAGAGTACAGCAGTACCTACACAAAGAGCACGTATCGTGAAATTCCCAGCAGCATATATTCCATTTATTGTCGATACTGTTACAGCAAACAGAGAGGTGAAATATGACATGGTGTATGATAGTCTGCAACAAAGGTATGAAAGAGATGGTTTGTTCCCGGTCGATTTCCCATCGTTCGATCAGGTCAAGAAGAAAGTGAGCTATCAGAAGACTAAGTTGAAGAGTCAGGATAAACAAGCAATTATGTGAGCAATACACTATAGCGTGAGAATATCACAATTTCTGAATAAACACATGTATACATGCATTCATGCATTCCTGCATGCATACAATACCTCGTGTAATAACGATGATATATGGAGTAAACACTCCATATACATATACAAAGTCAAAAATGTGAAGGATATACCTGGTAAACCCTGCTGGGGATCATATTATCGCCTTTTGGTACTTTTCGACATGGTGTGCTTCACGCAGAGTTATCTTCTGATCTAGAGGTGCTATCAACTTGTGGGTTTTTCGTAGCGTTTTGGAAATGCCTAATGAAAGTATACGAAAAGAAAAATTGGGAATAGGGTCATTGCCGTATTTAGTGTTTTGGATCTGTTTCTTTATATTTTGGTCTATTTATCCCCTTAGTCGGTGGATAGGGTGTTAAAAAAATATCAAAACAATAAAACAAAGGGTGTGGAGTAAGGACTGAGGACTGAGACTCGGAGTTGAGGACATATTTACAAAGTAAATTACATTTACAAAGTAAATTACATTTACAAAAAATCTTGTAAATATTTATTTATTTGTTTGTTTTTAACACCGTATCCACTTTCCATAATAGGTCACTGAGAAAGAAAAATATGTAGTAAATACATACATATGGCACTAAATTTTAAAATACACATGTAAGTACCGAACCGGTATAGATAGTAAAAACCCAAACAACCCAAAGTGATTGTACCAAGATCTTACTGTAAATTAACTTACAATTTTTGGTGTAATACTTATCCTTAGATCACACACATGTAGGCATTATATTTCACATATACACACACCACAGCGCTCATAATATTTGCTTAGATGTCTAGAACACTATCCAAGTGGTGCACAGACGGCTCTAGTTGCACCAAGTGCTAAACGACTATCGTACCCAAAGCTGAAACAAGATTGTGCATGCTATGTGAAGAGAAGTGGCAAGCACCGTGTTGGCCGTGGTGTTGATTAGGGTGTACGAATAAAGCGGTGACACTGAGACCCGGAGAGACTAATCGGTTTGAGGGCCGAAAACTGGGCTGTTGCTTTGCCACGATTCATCGTGAACCGGCATGTTTTGGTTTTACTTGAAATCACAAGCGCCGTCTACAAACAGGATTTTACGACGATCAAGGAGTGTCAGATATAAGTAGAAAAAAATATATACAAATCGATTGCAATAGTAGATCAGTCAAACAGAGGTTGGATTTTTCAGACACCAATACAGGAAGTATACGTGAGGATAATTTGAGCGGAAGCAAGCGCGAGTCATTATCAAGATCATGTAGTATCGTGGAGCACACGAGCACAAATAATTACGAAATAGAATCAGACGAGAGCGAGGAAATCTAGTTTAGTAACATTGGTGATACTGGTTTATTTGGTCTATGCCGACCAATGTTAGTAAAGACCCCTTTTAGTCACATTGTCGGAGGGGTCTTAGGTATTGACGCTAGCTTCATCGCTTATAGTTTCATGTGGGCACATGCTATTGAGATAGTGCTTGAAAACAACTGTACCAACCGCTACTATTAGATATATGGGCGTCGTTTCAACGGTTGCAGTCTTATGGCTTAGGGTTTAATGATAAACGTGCTTCTGATCGTGAGCGGGCGATGGAGACGATTAGAAAGCACATAAAGAATAAGAAGAAGACCCCCGGATACGACGAGGGATGGGATACTTTAATTTGGTGGTGGCAGAGATGATTATATTGCTATGTCAGGATAGAGACATTGACTATATGGTAAGTCCTATGGAGGCGAAACAGCAGCTTTTAACTTTACAAATCCAAAAACATATTGATTATATCCTAGCCTATGATTCCGATTATATAGTATTGGGATGTGATAAAATCATAATGGACACGAAATGGAAAACCGGCATTGCTGACGTATTTGTACGCAAGAGCTATAAAGCTAGTTATGTTCTGGCTGAGATTGAGCGCAGAACAACGTTGTGTAGTAAAGTAGATCGCGAGAGGTTGAATGATTTACAGTTGAAATTTCTCAACTGTATTGTAAAATATGGGTTCAACAATACAATATTAATGTCGGCATCATTGCTGAAGAGCGACTACAGGGACAGAACTGGGTTTACACCAGCAAGATTGCACCACATCTGCCACCGGCCCCAGACCGAACTCATAGCAGTGGACCACGTACGGGCATTCTTAGTCCTCCGCAAACAGTATCTTATTGCCTGCTTGTACCCGTTCTTGGTATCACAAAGTGGCGAATGGTACATGCGCCAAACCTCAAAGGGACCATTTGGACGATAACGCATGGGCGTTCTCGCGTACGACTCCTTCGTGAGTTTTCCAATGTGGGATTCTAATTCCGCCCGAAGAACTTGCGATGAGTGCCGTTTGCCACCTCCACCACATGAGTAAGTGAAGCTTGTACCGACACCACCTTCGCTGGGTCACCCCACCGCGCTGACAGGTCATGCAACTCGCCCAGCAACCGATAGCACACCTGCGAACCGACCGGCAACAAATGCACGACTCCACGCCTGATGTTGGCGCGACTCTGCTGCTCCAGCTGAGCACGACTGTCCCGCACTGCTGCAACAGCATCGAGGACCATCGCCTCCGTCCCATTCTCCGACTCGAGCAGGGATAACACCTTGTCCTGCAACTCTAGTCGCTTCTGATCGTTGAAATCTCTGCCAGTCATGTGGAAATAGGGCGAGAAACCGGTGACAGAATTGCGCGTAGCGTTGTAAATCCGCACCATCTCATAAACCAGGTGCAACCACGAATGCGGAGAGTTATCCGCAGCCTCTATCTCCCTGCGCAACCAGTTCTTCATCGTCCTGATGAGGGTCTCTGGTCGCCCATTGCTCTGATGTCGATTCACCGTGATCCAGTGCGATTCAATATTGCGACGCTCACAGAACGTCGTCACATCCCCATTCTGGAACTTCTTGTCCACATCCATCACAAGCCGCGCCGATGAACCCCACGCTCAGACTTGCTCTTCCATGAAATGGACCACCGACGGGCCGTCCACGTTAGGACCAAACACCCTCGCGATCATCATGCGAGTCTGCATGTCCACCGCCAGTAGCACCTTAGACTGCCCGTTGACCAGGTCAAAGTCCATGAAATCCATGCTGATCTCTCGCATGGCTTCTTCCTGCCGTGGTGGCTGCTGTTGCAAGCCCTTCTCCTTGCCCAGGTCATCCGACAACGCCTGACAGGCATCACAACTTTGCCGCACATGAGTACACATCTCCATCACGCTACTCCAATCCCACAATATGCGCACTAGCTGATCCAGCCGCTTGGCACTCGCATGCGCAAACAGCTCGTGAGTGTAACGTATAATCCGATCCACGATTGTACCCCCCACCTCAACCCCGAAGACCGAACGCTTCATCGACTGAAGCCGATCTCGTTTCAAGTCTTCTAAGGGCTTATCCACTAGATCCTTCTCCATCTTAGTGTCGACCTCGACACTAGGAGGTCCTTGAACCTCAGGTTCATCCAGATCCATGCCGTCCTGAGCAGGCAACGTGTCAACACTCTTAGCCGAATTCCTCTGTCTCCGAGTTAGCTTCGGGGACTTCGCACTCTGACTGCGCGTGTACATAGTTCCTAACGACCCCCAAGCCTGAAACTTGTCATCGTCTCCCAGCTGGGCTTCCGCTTTCCGTACTGACTGGTACAACACCTCGCTGGGATCCTGCCAGGACTATATGGAAGACGCACCTACCGCAGAGATAGGTGTGGTCTCTACCCTGCTTCCTCTGCAGGGAGCCCACATCTAACCTTCTTACCACTCGGATGAGTCACAACACCCACTGTGTCCTCCTGTTGTAAGTTTCGGTCTCTTAAGGCGATATTAACGCATTACAGTAAATAAACGCTTAGGTTATCAAAATTTAAGAGTAAATAAACGAAATGAGTCTTTTAGTAACGTTAGGTATGCCTCGTGAAAAGAGCAATACTCTGAGGGATTGTGAGGCTGAGACATTGCCTATATATAACTAAAAACCCCTAAAACACCTGTGGCCATGGTATCACACTGAGAAGTTTTATCATCTGCTAAAAGAAGGTGGGTGGTTTGAGTTCGCCTTTCAATGTCTTTCATTAATGTAAAGTGGTCGGATATATATGAAATTTCTGAACCAGGATCAATCAATGCAAGGACTTTATTTCCGTTGAAATATACAGGGATTATTACACGTTCATCTAAAGAGTTGTTGTACTTTCTTTGTTGCGATTGTATCTGGTAGTACTTTCACTCCAGCTTAATGTCGGGCTTCTTGTCGCAAGACTTGCCAGTGATAGCCATTGGTATTCTCACACTTGTCACACTTCGTAAGGAAGTGTGTACAGTTGGGTGCATGTTTTCTGTTCCAATAACCGTTAGGGGTCAATTGGTACATGTCATACCCACACTGTGCGTCGGCACATTTCTTAATATCCTTATATGGAGGTTCCTTGTCCTTCGGTTCCGCGTGTACCCATTTATTGGGTCGCGTCGACTGAGTAGAGTCACGAGCACGTGTCTGGTTAGGACGAGTCAGGTGAGGCTTATCATCTGACGTCTGGCGTGAGAGGTATCCTTGATCAGGGAGCTCGCGCGGTTTCTTATTTACCGTCTTTCCCTTCGAGGTTACTCGGTGTGCGGGGTAAAGGGTGGATACAGTAACATAAAACTGTTCCCACGTAAGTCGGGATAAATAAAACTTTGTTTCATGTCCCTTGTCTCGAGCCTCAGTTGCGTACTTACGTCG
This sequence comes from Sphaeroforma arctica JP610, assembly GCF_001186125.1. Taxonomy (NCBI): domain Eukaryota; class Ichthyosporea; order Ichthyophonida; genus Sphaeroforma; species Sphaeroforma arctica. The sequence goes on along the minus strand of NW_014040305.1, from coordinate 45,251 downwards.
CAACTCGGTGTACAAACTTTCACGGTCGTTGTTCCCTATGTTCTTACAGTAAACATGCATAACCAGGAACTCGTACCATCGCTGAGCCTTGTCCTTTGTTATATCTGTACTTTTGAGGTCAGCATCAAGTTTCAGAATGTAGCTCTGAATAGGAATATTCTCCACTGGTTCAGTTAAAATTGAACTCAGTCATGGACTGCGCATGTCCTTGCTTAATAAGGATGTGACTAACCAACACACAGCTGGCCAGTCACGACCGGCGTCTAGCTCGTGTTGGTGGCGCTGCAGGATCAAGTAACTTGTTCCTGCAGGGTCGAATGACTGCATTAATGCAGAGATCCACTGCTGGGGAGCGTTATCGTTTGTCTCCAGCATGACCGTAAACGCATTTAGCTTATGGGTTAACGTGGCGAGGTCATGATTATTTATGAACTCGACTTGCTTACTGTTGGCATCCCAGTTCGACTTAAGTCGACTGATCTGTCGCTTGTATTTCTGGTTATCCTGGAGGTCTTGTCCACGTCGGGCCTGAAGTAGTTGATCGATGCGCTTCTGCTTGATCGCTATTATACTAGCATAATACGATACGTCTGCGTCGCGATGCTCTTTATGAGCGATTTCCATCTGACGTGTGTACTCGTCGACCGATTTATTAAGTTCAATCACCTCATCAGAGTTGAAATCCTCTTCGGGTTGGTGTAAAGCGGTGCGGTCGAAGCGATTAAATTCGACTTCGTTAACACGTTTACGAGGGTTTTTATTACCCCGTGTAAAGTCCATGGTCGAGGCTTTTCGGTGCTCGGTTCCCGGGATAGGTGTTGGCCTTATAATTTCGGGTGGTATCGCCGTATGGACGACATATCCAGTTTTCACTGGTTCCCGACGGCGAGGTTTTCCCCAATTTGGTAGAGGTGGCGGAGTGTTTCTACCTGCATCTGGGTCTATAATACCCTCAAGGACAGGCGACTCATGGCCGGGCGAAAGTACAGGCGAATAATGGTCCTGGACTTCCGGTGGTAGTTCCTCGTAAGGTATAGATAGCTGAGCACATCTGGGTATACTGTCACAGGTTTGGTGCTCAGGCCCTTACGCTTTTCGGGCGTTATCGACGTTCTGTCAACTTCTGTAGGGCTTCAGTAGTGCCCGGAGAAACATGCTCGCGTAAGTGCTGTGCGTGCTTTCCTTTCAACAGTCATGCCTTTCATAAGGGCGGCTAACTGATTCTTAAGATCAGTGTTTTCAGTCGTTAACTTCCGTATGCGCGTTGGCTCAGTGGTCTCGGACGTAGATTCGGGTTTGCCACTTGAGCTTGCCTCCTCGTCTGGTTCCGGTGTAGGTACCTTCTGAGATTCGTCTTTATCCCATACAATTGGGGACTTTTCTTTCAGAGTTTCATCAGAAGAATTGGTTGGGGCGTCTTGAGACGTGTCCCTTGTCTCACTTATTGGCTTCGAAAATGCGAGCTCCGAAGTTGAGGCAATCGTTGGCCCTCGGGCCCTCTTTGCAAGAATAGTTTCCTTAATCGGAGTGACTACATCCTTCTCCGGAGCATTGTCTGGACTATTATTGCCAGAGACAAGTGCTTCGGCTACGGTGCGGTTAAACGCATCGGCAGCGGCAGCAGTAGCTGCTGCGGCACTAGCAGCTTCTTTCTTCATCCTTTTACGTTCTGCCTTACGTTTCTTTGAAGGTGTATTTTCTTCTTAGTCATAATACTTAACTTATGACTGCAGTAATGACTGCGCTTAAAAATATCCGTGGTAGTCATCTACCTTTACGTTTAAGTAGTCTAAGTAATTAATACCTCTGCTAACTTTAAAATATGTAAATTTCGGTCTATTAAGGCGATATTAACGCCTTAAAGTAAATAGACGCTAAGCCTAAGTATATCAAGACTTAAAAGTAAATAAACGAAATGAGTCTTTTAGTAAAGTTAGGTATACCTCGTGAAAAGAGCAATACTCTGAGGGATTGTGAGGCTGAGACATTGCCTATATAATCCTCTCAGTACTATTTTCGCCGAAGGGATTTTATTTAGTGTTTCGTTGTCGCTCTATTAGAAACTATGGATGTTTCGTTGGGGCGAATCCGAGAGACTCATAAAATCCTATCTTAAGAAGAAAAAAGAAAAGAAAAAAGAAAAATACTCACGATGTCCATAGTTATTGCATTAACCAATAACTTGCCACTTATCTAGAATTACCGACTTAGCCTTCATCAGACTGGCACATCTGGTTGGCTGAACGGAGGATAAACTAAGCAACGATTATAGTCCTTAGAAACCTATGTTCGGTTGAGCCATCTCGCTATTGAAGTATTCAGATATAAATAGATTTGGAAGGTAAATATAGTTCTATTAATAGAACTAGTCCAAATCTTATATTTGGTATTTTACTGGGGCCTTTTAATGCCTTGTCCAAATATCTGATACGTAAAATGGAAACGGTGTTTAATTCTAAAATAAAAACCGTTAAAAACCATTTAAGAAAACTAAGTTTACGTCTTTTAAGAGTACGTTTATATTACAAGATTCTAATGTGGAGGCCCGGCTTTTACACTGTACCATACAGGAGACAAGCTCATCCTCACGTTTTACTGCCGCCGCAACTATATATATATATATATATATATATATTGGGACTACAGTCGAAGACGCATTCCTATCACGTTAAATACGTTTTACGTCGTCAGCCCGAGAGTAATTTGGGACTTGTTCTCAAATTAATACAAGTATAGGTGGGTCAGCCCGAGAGAACGTAAGAGTAATTTGAGACTTATACTCAGATTGTTTTATTTATAGGATACGGGCCACCGCCTAGCCGAGAGCCGAGGTCCGAGACTGAGTGTAGTAACAGAGAATATGATATATTTATTTCTAGAAAATATTTTTAAGTGCTAAAGTGTTCTGCATATGGTTTCTCATACTGATCATATGAGATTTAACCCTAGCCAACCCAAGTGGTTGAACACTAGTACAAACACCATCAGTATATAACTGAGGGTGAGATCATAAATAGATTCATTCGAATGCACCATACTTTAGATACAATAGCACTTTACTATTAGTCCCCCATATCCCACGCTAACAACTTATCAGGTCCAAAATATATATATTTATATATATATTTACATGTATGTATGTTTGTATGTATGTACGTGTGTATGTATGTATGTGTATATGTGTTTATGTACTCTATCTCTATGTCGAATTGTAAGTTTATTCATATCGATGTGCAAGTACAGTCATTTTTAGGACAAAGGAACTGGGAAGAGTTCAGAGAGCATCGCAGACACTATTTTGTTTTTACGCTGTCCAACATCGCCTCGACTATGTTTTGAATAAAATAATACTGTTCAAAAATATAATCATGTCCCAAACCTGGCCTTCCATATGTCTATTTTTTCAATAAATCATATCTTTTACAATTATGTCAAGCATCTGTGCCGCGCAACAGATCAAATAGTCCGACCGGATCTTGTTCGCCCACTTCCTCCACAAAGATGGTCGTGATGTAGTTCAGCGACTGATCGCTCAGAATGGAAGCCATGCGCTTCCGAACGACCTCTCTATTGGATGTAAAATAGTAGATTGTATGCATTGATTATTACCACGCGCCATACAACTGGGTCAAAGACGTTCGACTTGCTCTTTATGAAAAGTTGACACTGTTTAAATACACGAACCAGCTTGGTTCACAAAAACCGATCACATTGATTGTAAAGAATTTTCATGACTAGTTGCACAACATCTGGATGAATGTTGAACACAATCTAAACGTCTACGTATATTGCAAGAATGCGTACAGACATAAGATCTGAGTTCAGATACAACAATGTATGTATATCCTTGATATATACCTACAACAAATCATTTATTTGAAATAGATACTTGAATGCATATATGCATCAATTCACATGAGCTAAAAAGCGTTCAAATGGTTCACATACTTGCATGCACAAATATACTCCTATCTATATCAAATCTCGATTGCAACTAGTACATAGCTTATAAATAACATTAAGATGCAGAGTTGCAAAAATATTATACCTGTCAGCCACGGGATAGGAGAAGCGCTTTTGACCGAAATTGACGCACAGACGTTCTCCACTCACGTACGGAAAAGATATTGAGGCTACGTCCTTGACCGGTGGAAATGGTGAGCCTGAAACGAGACCAGATGTGTTATGTCGTTCTAAGAAAATACTTTATTTTCGATAGATAAATTAGTATGCATCAATGTGTCCACCGCTTTCGGGATCAAAACACACTAATTCTTGTCAGTGTTCACGTCTATAGTCAATGGTATCTTATGACTGCTTTTTTCTCTCTCGACACAACTGACTAGCGGTTGGCTTGGCTTAGTATGCGATATGTTATATGCAGTCATCCTGACTTTGAAAAAACAAGAAGACATCCCGTATAAGCATCGACAATGATATTAATTGGCATCCAGAATGGCTAATTGTATATCAGCAAGTCCACAATTGGTTTTAAGCCACTACTTCTATCCCCAGCAACGTACTCCATACATTGTACACGCATAACGATAAGCCTAATTACATATGCATTGGCCCATAGCAAGCACGATCCATCATAAACTACACACGCACGATAGCAATCTTTAGCCGTTAAGCGGACGTATTAGCACCTACCTACGAAAACACCGTCCAGTGTGAAGAACATAGAACGATCTTCTCTGGAAACGCCACATCCTATCGCCATAGCGGGCGTGTATCTATATAATGTAGAGCAGCCGACAGGTGAGTTGAGAGCGAGTAAAAGTCACCACTGATGCCTATCGAAGCGGGATTATAATTCGAAATGAATCACTTTGAGAAACAAAGAACAGTGTTCTCCGGAAGGCAGGCGATAGAATCATCATTAGGGTCAGCACTTCTTTGAGTGTTGTAAACTTGTGTCTTGCGTTCTAGTCTCCACAACAATCACTGCTTAAAGTATCAAGAGAAAAAAAACAAACGCACCCAATTTTTGGCAAGATGATGAAATAGCTGCTACATCATAGGACTTTTACATATCAGCCAAGCGAACTTGGACGGAGCGGATGCGATGCAGCGGACTGTGAAAGAGCACACGGGAGAACGTACACAATATCCGAACAAATACTTACATGGGGCATACTGACAATTTACAAGGCAACGGGAACAAATAGACTAAAGGACACGGCGTGCATGGCGAATATGCACACGCACCACACTTGCTTGCAGATGGTATAGACACCCAAAATTAAACTAGCCACTCGAAAAACACACAGACCAGTGAAATTTGGACAATTGACATACACAGCAAACTTGCCTTTGCAATACTAAACAACCTGATATACGCAAATGAAGTTTCATTTTCTACATCCAAGAGGCAAAAGAGAAGCACACCACCCTTGCGGTATGTGCACATAATGCAAAGACAATAGTACGAAACTCTGTATGTCTTGTAGAGTGTAAAATGACACGCTGCACATGCTTACAAGATATTCAGTATCGTACACTAGAAATATATAAGTCACGAATGCACAAGCGACTCACAAATAGGTATTCAAAACACCATACTTGCAAGGGGCATACGCCAGATCAGGGAATATGTGTGACCGGATGACCTGTTGGTGGGCTCCCTGGATTACGTACGACTGCTTTACAAACATCAGCTGCCCTGCCCCCAGAAACTTCACTAGATAGGTGTACCCGTCTGAGGCGTGCAGTCCTACGGCGAGCGGGCTGTGAAGTGAAGTTGTGAAATGAGAGAAGATGTGGATACAGACAGACTACAATTTTGTATTGATATGGGCAATACAGAATTTGGCTATACAAAGGTATGACACATAAACAGGGGGCGGTGGTGAGAGTGCGTGGTGATTGACATGTATAGTACAGTGTGTAGTGATGAAAAACTGCAAAGCGATGAAAGGCTGCGAAGTCTCATATACCAATTTGGGAGATCAATTGCAATGAAGTACACTTGGTACTGAGAGACATAATTGATATAGACTTTATGTGTGAAAAGTAGTGAGCGGGTACCTATTTTAAATGCACTGTATGATTGAATAAAATATCAATTTGGTTCTGATTTTTCTATGGTTATAGCACAGTCGTTGTATACGTTTCGTCCGGAATGTTGAACTGCGACAAAGCATTATCAGATCAGAATGCACACCGTTGCACTCCTTAATAATCCCAGCAAGATAGTGGACCTTTGCAGACTAGCACATTTTAGACAAAAATTTAATATGGAAGTCTCTTGTAGATAAAAGTATACTTTTAGGGAGTACATAAATAAATTCAAATAGTCATATATCAGGTTGCAGTTAGGGTGCATCTTTAAATTTACGTCTCAAACAGAAGAACCGCCCCCCCCGCCCAGGGCAGTTCACATATCTCATAATTCGAAAGAAGATCTTAAATACCTAGGTCTCTCTGCAGCCACCGTGGCCTCGAAGTAGAACAGGGGTTGTACTGGTGCAACTCGTTTCTGCTCTTCTCGCAGAGATGTCAGTCGTTTACTGTGATAAAACAGTCATGGTATAAATGAAATTGAAGAGAAATATTTCGATGAATAATTAGAATCTGGATATATAATACCTATATGTTTTTGTATGTTTGAGTGGGCACCTCCGATCTATTTTCTTGTGTCAAGAAGTTCTACTTCTTGAAACTCGATTATAATCAGATATATGTGGATAAACACGTTAATTTGCAGGATATATACCGTACATGCACCTGAACGCACTTTGATAGATTCAGTATGGATAAGGATGTAAGGCCAGATAAACAAATGCAAGATCTACCTTCATCAAAAATCCCAAAACGTAGATGTATCACGACTAGCTACTAGACAATAGAAAGTCGCATCCCTAGGGGTGACGTGTGATACGCTAATATAATCTCTTCACAAATCGGGTAGTTCAATATTTTCTCAGCAGAAAGCGCTGCAGAAACCAAAGCCCTTCTTACCGATAACCAACTTGCACTATTTCTTGTTCGTATACACTTGCAGGAGTGATGCTGACATACTTTGGAGGCACTGTAGCAGAATCCTTGGCCATTTCTACGGCACGCTGCCGAGTCTGAGTGAATGACAGTAGGTCGCAAATAGAAAGATTTAAATTTGAATAAACGAATTGAAATGAGAACTCCCCCCCCCCAAAAAGGAGTAATATTTGGAATATAATCGGATAAACGACTCATCGAGAGGCAATCAGCAAATAGGCAAATATATGTAATATAGTACAGAACATGTATAATATGTGAATAATCTCGCGCGGCTAATGCTTTTCGAAAGGTTTGAGTGTCATTATATCAGAGCAAAGCTGAAAAGTTCACTATGACATAATCCATGTATAAAGATTGGTCAAATATATGTAGTGGCTACCGAATACATTGTACAGGCCATCATATACACAATTCAAACGGGATTTAAAAATTTCAAGTGAGCACATATTATATGACGATACGCACTACATACAAACCTTGTTATTACGTACGCACGAACACGCATATACACACACGAGAAGTATAACCACACCTGCGTATATTTTCAAACACACACATGTCCACCGTGCTAAAATGTACGCACCAATTAAGATGTATGCATAAGTATGGACTTTACAATACGTAAGTACCAAAGCATTGAACACGCTATATTGCTTCATGGAAGAAGCAAAGGCAACATGTGAAGGTATTTTCATGTAATCCACGTTTAGGCATATACACTCGTCCGTTGGTTACTATATACGGAACTATGAATCCGAAGAAAAGAAAAAATCTTCTACGGGAATTTATAGCTACTCATACCTGTATCTGCGAGACGCTCTTGTAGCCAGGTGGCAGCTTGTATCTGAATGGCGCAGTACCGAAATTCGCCACACATTGTTGACCTGTTGCTAAGGAGATTGCTGGATACCATCTCATCTCAGTGTTGACACTCCTGAATGCGACACCCTAGTGCGATGCAAACACAGTTCAGCTCTTCAATTTATACCGGTTGAGAGATATGCGGATTTTCAGGTATATGATTAGCAAGTACAAGAATAGTGTTGCCATTGCGGGAGCTCAGCATTGACAACCCCGTTATTTGAAATTTTGGTCTTGGAATATAGACCTTTACATAAAAATAATTTCGTGCGGAGGGACGATGTAGCCCAGACCGGATGGACATATATGGTATATAGATTACTATTGATTGCTGGTACAATCTTCAACTGCAAGTGAACAACGAGAACCACACAGTATCACAGTAATCAAGATTTATAATATGAGAATAATTGACGCCGGAATAAAAGACGGTATGTTATACGAACAAATTCATTGTCTATGAATTTCAAGTTGAGGCAATGCAATTGGGCGCTAGATACGAGGTTGTGCGTGCAAAGTCCCAGAGGAACTGTCGGTGTACGATTTTCGAATGCCGTAAGGGGTTGTAGCACATAGAAGGGTACAGCGTAGCAAATCTGATATAAATATAGCACATCGTATTAAAAATGAGGGCATATGAAAGTGTTTGATGCGAAGGTGACATATTTAAGCCAGATAGAATCGTTCAGTGTTGCTTGTGAGAGGCTGAATGGTTGCTTGAAATTTTCACTTTCCAATATATTAGACCTAGTTAACACCTGGTCCTTACGCATATTGCAGATAGTTTGAGACCTTGGAGATTCTTTTGTTGTGAAAGAAATAGGAAGGTAGATAAATTTCTTCGAGTGTGGCTGAGTGACAAACCACCTGTCCACAAGCATAATTAATATGGGCACAACCCAACATGTGACCGAACTTAGATGCGCATCCTGTGCATATAGGTATAGTCGACTACACGTACAACACTAGGGATATAACAAACTTATTATACATACACGCCGTGTGCATGGACCGTACATGCACAGAACCGTGTTTAATCGTCTATACATCAAGCATTCACAACACCTTTGTGGTACAGGATAGTTACGATAAGCTGCAATGTGAAAATTATACCGCAGCAAAGTCCACATACGAAGTACGATTGAAAAATTATCTACTCTCACGTACACCTGGGGTGGCATATACACATAAAAAAACAATCGTGTTCTTTTAGATATTTGCACAATAACAGTATGTACACACAAACACGACATCACACTATAACAATCAAACGAACACTTCCCGCGTTACGCGTGCGTTCCACGTGCGTACCATGTCTTCTCCATTGAGCAGATATGAAATGGTGGCCTCTTCGATGTCCATTAGCACAGTCACCACATCACCTTCTCGCCATTCCAACCCATATGGCTCCTGACAATATCCACGTGATACACAAATAGATTAGTCCACTATCGCTCATACGCGTGTATGCAAATGTACAATGCACCAATAAAACAAATGTGTATGATTGTACCAACAGGATGGTGTTAAAAAACAAAGACCACACACATTTCAGAGGCATGTTTCGAAGAATATGTATAACCACGGACTGGAATATCGTGGACGTTTTAGTTGCGCTCACTAGCATTCTGTTGCCAATTAGTGTCTGAAAACTGCCAACCGAGTCGTGCAAATTTCACTTATTTAAAAAAATATTACATGGAAGCGATCTACATTGATAGAAGTTGCAATGAACGAGACGGTTAGAAATGCGACACCGGTGAAGCATGATACCCGCATGTAGATGAATGAAGCTGGCATATAGTTGTGATGAAGATCTGTACACCGATAGCCTACTAAGACGAACAGATGTAACATGTATTCCACATAGACTAATTTCTGAAACCTAAATAACATGACACAAAATCCTTAGATCTCAGAACCAGCTGGAAATCATAATGGTACAGAGTTGCCATTGATAATTTTCTAAGGAAGACAGAACCCCAAATGCACGACATGGAATTATACTCGGCACCGGCGTATTCTCTTGACAGGAACATATGCTTGACAACGACATTTAACACATTAAACAAGGCGACATACATACAAACCTCATGATTGCCATATTGATGAAATTTAATGGGATATACACAAATACACTGTAATCCTAATTTGACATAACGCTTCGTATTCGTAGGGGTATACTTATACATCACAAACTTGACAGCGATATACAGCTTAGTAAACAATGAAATATACATGTACGCCACATTCTTCACAGCGAAATATAAATTAGTATACCATTAAAGTATTTATGGCTTCTGACATGCACAAAAAATATCCACAAGCCACTGAAACCGAACCAACCGTGGCGAAGACATCCATTAAATAGTTATAAACTCTACACGATATCACAGGGACATAACTGCTACAATCACAGAGTGCAGTTTATCCGTTGATATACCTGGTAGTACACATATCCACTAATTCCAACTTACGCATCCACCTCGCTAAGATCATCGGGAATATACCAAAAAAGAACTATAAAGCATCGAGAACGACATACATGTGGTTGCGGCACATCTTTCAAGTTACCATGCCACGCACGCTGCCTAGAACCATCGAATGCATATGAGTGTCTGGTGTCACCCACACCCACTGAACACAATAGGAAGCGCCAAGGAAGACAGCGGGAAAGCAGGCAGGAACGATAGAACGGATTGAAGTGGAGTGGATTGGATGAGAAAGGCCAGGATAGACTTGGGCCCTAGTTTACGTGAGAGCCAGGCGGTGAGATTGGCACGACCCCAACCAGTGTTCGCAGTCGAAAAGTAGAAGTATCCGAAGTCACGATGTAGGAAGGGCGTGAAAGCTCGTCACACATTTAAAATTACACACGTGAAGGATAAACGCTTATTGTGATTGGCACACAAGCATCAAAATGCATATATACCGATCAAAGCCAAAGATGAAGTTAAAATCTCAAACAAGGGCGCATGTACGTATGCAAGTCGCACACAACAATATCATACCTCCTTTATCAGCCTCAAATTCACATACATCCGCAGCCCAACCAATCTGTAGAATGCCGTTAGTTTTCAAAAGCACCTCGTAGCCCCACATACCCACACTATGCGTGGGAGCGTGCCCTTCTGGGCCTTCGTCGTTACTCACATCGCGTCTAAGATGAAGACAAAGAACATACAGAAAGAAAAGACTCAATTGTATATTTCTAGACACAATGAGTGAATATGTTAACTACCTGTGAATACACGGCTCAGAATGCGCTTAACCACATCGGAATTAATTCACAAGCCATGGTTGGATACCGGAAGGTGAACGTCTGGGCGTTCGTAAATCATGAGATGTGTGGACGAATTCATTAGTACGGAGGCTTGACATTTATGTAGTAAATATATATATATATATATATAAATTCACATTTATATTTATATTCATATAACCAAATATATATAAATATAAATATATATATCTACATATATATAAATGGATTTG
>NW_014040305.1:22775-31967 GCF_001186125.1 Sphaeroforma arctica JP610 | reverse complement strand
GCACATAATATATGCATATATATCAATATATATATATATAATGATATATATATATATGTAATATATATATATATACATTCATATATATAAATATACATACATCCATGTATAAATATCTATATATATATAAATAATTGTATACTTGTATATGTATACTTATATATATATATATATATATACATACATATACATATATACATACATACATACATACATATATATATATATGTAATATATACATACATATATATATATATATATATATATATACATATACATATATATATATATATATGCAGATATATATATATATATATATATGTGTGTAATAAAAATAAACATAATACATATATATATATTTTCCTTTTTATATATGCAAGCGGAAGAGAGAACATACCCAGCTATGTACATGGTGGCTCGAATGCTCTCGAATGTCCAATTATCGTTTCGAATCTGCGAAAGGTGAAAATGGAAACTGATTCTGTATGTGTTTGAATTTATGGTCGGTATGGACTGTGTGGTATTTGATCTGAAAAGATTGCGAACTGTAACTCAAGAGGGACGCATGCTTCAAATAGCCACATATGTACTAAAAAAGCATACTGCGAACACAAACACACACACATTCACCGCTTTAGATTTCTCATTCCAAGCAGCCTTGCCAGCACAAAACCTCTCGAGTACACGCACACACACTCGTGCATACATGTACACTCTTGCACACACACCTCCAGCCCGTCAGCACTCAAAAACATATTATTTGTCTTGTCTATTTCGCTCAATTCCATCCACTTCGGCTTCTCCTCTTCATCGCCCAGCAACAGAGTGCCCTTGATACCTCCCGTAGTCCTTTGTCGATTTAGTTGCATATGCTGCGCGTACACAGTAGTGACATCCCCTATACTGATTTCTTCGGAGCCATTGCTGGTGCTGTTTGTGCGCTTCACAGAGCTTGGTTTCGGGCTTGTCGACTTAGGGATATCAGAGTTTGTCAATTTATCTGGCATATCCCCCGTACTTGATTGTGTGGATAATGGCGGTGAGGGTGCTCCTGGTACATCTGTGGGGTGATCCTCGGGGTATCGCTTGGTGGCCAGACTTTGTACCCGTGTTTGGTGTGTGTCTTCATTCACGCGTGTCTGTGGGATGGAATTGATAGTGCGACATTTCTCACATATGACAAATCAGTTTTGAAGAACATTCATAGGGCAAATATGAACATTCCATAATGTGAAACAAATCAATAGGTATCCTGGCTGATGATGTACTTGTGCCAGTGACAAAATAAATAAATAAAAAATGAGCAGGATAAGATTCGGGCGTGCAACATCAAAAACTTCCTGTGTGCCAAGATTGGCAGTAGAAAATGTATGATGATATGTAGTTCTAAAACATTCATTCGGTCATGAAAAGCGATACTTGTACTTCTTTTCTATAGATTGATAGGTCCCACAAAGCATAGCTAAAATATCTCAGCTGACGGTTCAGGCAACCACTATAGAACACTACCGGACAGAAATAAAATGCCTATGAGAAAGTGCCTGGAAACAGAATTTGTACGGCGCACAGTAGACGGACTTTGTCAAAGCTGAATTGGGTACGAACAGAACAGTATGCCACACTCTGATCAACCAACTAAAATATGTACTATACCGCGAGAACGAATGTCTACCAGGTAGGCATGCAGATTTTTATTTACAGTATCACAACAGCATACTGCATGTTATACTGTGATAGTGTTTCAGTGATCTATACTTGCTTCTGTGTATGTATACACTAATATAATCTGGCACAATAAAAGGCACGGGTACTGTCGAGAGGATGAGAGATGAAGGACTATACTCATTCAACGTAAACTGTTTGCTAAAGTGACCGGAATCTAGACTAAACATACACTCTGCTTTTTGTACCAGAGTGCGATTAACAGTATATTCAGTTCCGTATGGAATCGATCCTCACACTATCCATATCAGCTCGTATTTCGATACGGATATAAAAATATATCCACGCACTAAACTCGCATGCGCCAAGGGTGTGCCCATTTTCAAAAAAAAAAAACGCAAAATAATCACTACCCAAATACAGTGCCTGGCACGCGCCACCAACGAACGAAGCGAAATTGATGACGCGAAACATGAGTATACATACACATTCACACACACATAGCGACAGAAGTACACACCACGTTAATCCACCAGCAGTCACTCAACTGGACAATAAAATCTATTCTCCAATGAAGACACCTCGAGAATGTTTCTGCTCAGCTGCAGCGCTTGTGGCGCACCTTTGCAAGTATTTTGGACTAAGCGTATTTACACTACACACATACCAATACACACAAAACACCACATATAAGGATGTATATACAAAACTACTCACATGGAACGACAGAACCACACACCCCTTCATCCACCACCCACTCACCTGCACGATGATTAATCCTATCCTCCAACAAAGCCACCCCAACAAAATCTCCGCTCAGCAGTAGTACTTATCACGCACCCTTACAGGTAGCCTAGACTGGCCGTATAGAGTACAGATAAACACATCTACACGCATGTAACGGCATATTTACACACCTCAGCTATGAAGGAATATATACATAACTATACACAAAACGACAGAGGCCCATACTAAACCGATGGTCATTTCAAGAGCCACCGTCCAGCAGCAGTGCATGCGACATAATCTTACCTGTAGTTCGGAGTCACCATATATATGTATATACACGCATCAATGTGTTTACACACATCTAATATCATATAACGACCGAATCAAACACCGCGTTCAACCACTATTTTTCACCTGCGCAATTGTGATCCCATTCTCCAACGAAGCCATCTGAACAGAGTCTCCTCCCAATAGCAGTGATTGCGATCCGCCGTTGACGGGCAAGCTAGATTGGCTATCCCCCCGCTTTATATGTGTCTGTGCATGTGTACTTGTATGCGTGCGTGGTTGTAAGAACTTGTTCCCGTGAGCACCCTCCTCTACATCGCCCCCATGTGCTTGTGTGCCTGTACCCTTGTCCTTGCACAGGCTGGCGAGTACGTGCTCAGATGTGGCGTGTGTTAATTCCTCGTCAGCGCTGTTCATTTGTGCATTGGAGGTGTACAGGGGCTCTTGACTGCCCACTCGTTTGATGCTCTGTGACGCACTCAGTTTGTTTGCATCGGATACGTGTATGCCGTCTTCTGTGTCCGTATGTGTCTGAGCCTGTGTTTGTGCTGATGCGTTTGCTTTTGTTTGTGTGTCTTTCTCCATGTTTGCCGATTCGTTCCGTGTCTGTGACCGTTTCACTGACATCTCTATATTTGAACTATGCGTGGGCATACTCGTATTAAGAGCTGTATTAGAAGCCTCGGAAGTAGCAGACATCGATGGAGCGTCCCCAGTGCTCGCATGCACGTCGCCGCGAGATCCCGGTGACCGAACGGACAGGCTTTTCCAGTCGTTACCATAGTTACGCTTCGTGTTCTTGCCTTTGATGCACGCGGGACTACCGGATTTGCTAAGGCTAGCAGACTTTTTGTTCAGCTCAGGTGGCAAATGCGGGAACAAACCACTGTGGGAGAAAAACCAATGTGAAAGTATGTGCTTAGGAATATACAAGGTAGAAAATCACAACGGGTCTGCTGGAAGCATACAAGAGATAGTATACGGATAACTTTTCAAGGAATGCGGTCTGGTGACTGCTTCTCTGGAGTTTCCAATGATGTGACTAAAGTTCAAGTGCAGCTTAACAAAATCAGAATCCGGCCAGATATTCGATGTATCGTAAAGTGAAGGCGTAGATACAATTAAATACATCACAAATCAGTAAATGAAACGAGATAGCAGAGCATCGATGTCTGCTGCTAAAGGACTTGGAGCGTAAAAGTGTGTCGTACGAGATCAGTTGCATGTGATGTAGGACTAGGATGGTACGCATATCTTAGAAAGTAAATTCATAGCCACAACGCTTCACAATGAATAAATAATGACAAAAGTCGGGGTTTAAATAAGCGGATTTAATCAGGCATAGAAACATGAAAGCTTTTTGAGTGCTAATGGAAACGGCACGGTTGACAATCGAAAACGGCGAAGCAAACGGAACAAATCGGTGAGATATTATACACCCCTCCAAGACAGATCGATGTGGCATACGGCAATAATTCCGCCCTTACAAGCATAACCAGACCACCGATGATGTAGCAATAAAAGACATACACCGTCTGGCAAAGAAAACAAATACATGAATTCCGCTATGAAAGCAAATGGATATCTCTAAATGTGTATGCTTAGTAAAGCTATACCAGTCGCATATATAATTTCACACCAAACAGTACATGTACATGCTCGATCTTAGACATTGTCAGTGGCTGTACTCTATCTCACACGACCCTGTGTTGCGAATGAGCCTCCGATATAGTCTCATTGGTTGCATACGGCTCCTAAAACTCAAAAAAATGTAGTGCGCAAAACACAATTTCGTATATATACACAAATACTATATGATTATAGATCATACATCACGCATCGCTACATATCTTCGGAACCTACCCAGTCTTGGACGCCGTCCTTTGCGTTTTGCGCTTCCTTGCACGGGCGAGTGTGATAAGTGAACACGTGATATAGAACTCTATGGCTGCCGACGGTTTCCACAGCGCTGCCGACCACAACGCATGCAACGCGCCGCTGTGTGCGTACAGCCGACGAGCCTCATACGACTGTCGGCACACTACAGCCAGGATATGAAATAGTATAAACGTTTAGGTTAATCGCGCCGCAATGTCAAAGTAAATTGTATGCGGTGATTGCCAAGCAATATGCGATAATTTCATTTCAAGTATCATTGAGTATTACAACTGTAGTCAAGTATGAATTATAACATTCTGCACATCGCAGAAAGGCAATAGCAATTCTTAAAAAATAGAATCAAGTACGCGAAACGAAAGGTACACAGATAGACATATAGCTATTTGTAGATACATAGAATCAACAAACGACGGACTCATAAATACGTATATATATATATATATATATGAATATATATATATATATATATATGAATATATATATATATATATATGTATACACACACACACACACATATATATATATATATATACTACTCATACATACATACATACATACATGCATACATGCATACACACACACATATATATAATAATAATAATAAGATATATATGTGAATATATATTATACATACACATATATATAAATATATAAATATAAATATAAATATATACACTCATACATACATACATCCACACACACACAGACATACATGTTGTATATATATATATAAATATACATATATATATTCATATATTATATAATAATAAATATAGATATAGATATATATATGAATATATATATATATACATATATATATATATATGCATATGCATATTATGCATACATACATACATACATATATATATATATATATGCATACATATGTACATATGTACATATATACATAAATACATACATACATACATACATACATATATATATATAGATATAAAGATATATATGTAAAGAGAGAGAGAGAGAGAGAGAGAGATATATATATATATATATAATACATATATATATATATAAATATATGCATATAGACAGATAGATAGATAGATAGATATATATTTATATATATATATATAGATATATATATATATATATATATATACACACACACACACATATATATATATATATATGTATATATATATATATAGGGGTCGTTGTATACGAGGTAGAAGGTGAGAGATCATATTGGTACAGCGAAGTAATATTAAAGATATCTAAACATGACTTTTTCTGCAACTAGAACGTACGTATTTTGTTCAGTACATAGACCTATGTTGCTGTTCTGAAGAAATAATAGAGTACATATGTGGTGAGGCCATATTGATGCAGGTAAGGTGTAGAGTAAGTCTGTGATGCAGTATATGAGAAGTACAATTGCGGAGGAGTTATAACGATATGACTAAAGTATAGACAAGATATATGCATGAATTTAATATTATTATAGCATGCTAAAAGGCCAATTCAATGTGTCTCGAAAGTAGAGGATATGTGCATTAAGATCATGTTGAGGGAACTATCCTTAAAGTTCATCTGCAATCAGGTCATATTCACATCACTAAGCGTAGGTATAACTTATACAGTGAGCACAGAATGATACGGAAGATGCAAATGATATAATATATTACAAAAGCAATAATAGACATGACAGAGGCAGAAGGAAAAAAAACAACTGCAGACGGTGGTTAACAGGGAAGGGGCAACCGTGGTGAACCTACAAATAATACAATTCACTATGGATTCGTCACATGTACATTGCGTACATAAATAAAATGGATAAGTTGAAATACTTTTATGTGAAGGCGTCATGTGTCTTCGTATAGCATCATAGATTTTCTTCAGTTGGAGCACAACTACATTGCCTATGCAATCACAACTTGAGTAGAATAATACAAAAACGCGCACCAATGCATGTACAGTAATCACTAACTAAACACAAAAAGCGTAGTTATACATACAAATAAACTTCCCAATACACGCACAGCACAATCATCAAGCATAGAGACTTACTTAGAAAAATGCACTTGCACGCGCATACCGATAGAACAATTGGTTAGGCCAACTACCGCCTGTAGTTTGAGCTCGCTCAGTGTCATGTTGTTGTTGTCCACTATGTTGTATGGATCGTTGGCATCTGGTCGATGTAAACTTCTGTTTCCAACAAGAGACGAGCGACACTGTTAGCGTACTCAATACTATCAAAAAATTACTACACCAATATCTCATTTCGTCGTGACATATTGTAGCTTTCGTACTATGTCAACAAAAAGTGCGCCATTATAGGTGCCTGAGAGTCAAAACTTTAAATTTGTAGATACTAAAAGGGAAAAGTATATAACCATGTAACCATGGGGTCTCACGTATCAATGGCAATATGTAGCGTTAAGTGGATATAACCGTACGTAACGTTGGCATAAACAGTATTAATATCGACATAAAAAAACGCACACAATGTGTATGTAACGAGTACTACAAGGGATGTAAGTCGATCAGACTTCTGTGATACACTCGACGAAATAGGCGTGTGAGAACGCAGTGAAAGATCTTTGCTGAGAGTTCCGGCTGCACGTAACGCGATATATGAGTACACACTCGTGTATACCGGCACATTCGGAGCGTAGTTGCGGGAACAATTGCAGTACTCTGATTTCACGTCTGCATACCAAACGATATGTCCATACACCCACACACATTTATATGTACATATATAAATATATATATACATATATACATATATACATATATGTATATCTATCTATATAACTATATCTATATACATATATATATATAATAACTATATATATAATAGTACATATATATATATAATAGTACATATATATATATATATGTACATATATATATATATATATATATAATTATAAATATATATATTTATATATATATATATACATCTATATTAATATATATTTGTAGATATATATATAGTTATATTTATAAATATATTTATAGATGTACACATATACATATACATATATATAAATATACATCTATACATACATAAATATAAATATGTATGTATATGTATATATATATAAATATATATATGTATGTAAATACATATTTATATATATATGTACATATATATGTAATTGTATTTATATATGTATTCATATATATATATATATATATATGTATATTATATATATATATAGATATATATATATATATATATATAGATATATATATACATACTTATATATACATACTTATATACATACATATTTATATATAAAGAATCGTATACATATATATACATACATCACACACACACACACACACAGATATATATATATATATATATATAAATATGTGCTTATAAAATATATAACCCACCCTGAACTGTTCGGGGCCTCGTAGAGCGGCTGTGCAGACCCCAAAGGGGTTGCACTCGAGTGGCCCTGTAGTGCACTGTGGTGGTGAGGCGTGTTCCGCATGAGCGTATCATGGTTATTTTCAGTGTGCTGTTCACCCGTCATACTGAACTGGCTTCCTCTATTATTGTAGTGACCCTGGGTGGCGTCAGTTGTGCCCGGATTGTCTACAACTGAGTCGAACACCTAAGGGAAGAAACGGAGATGTTAAGTACTGCGTACACCATAATTTGTTTAAGCTCGCATATATATTCAACGCAATGTTCTTTGGGCTTACATATGTTTCTTTCATTTGCGGATCGAGCTGTATAGGATTAACACACTCGCATATACATAAATCATTAGTACATGTATCGTTTAATTGCTCAGGTATACATACATTGTGCCGATATTAGCTCTAGTATGTCGGCAGGCGTTATCTCCGAAAAACTAATAAACACCTACCATGTCGCCTGCCAAACTCAGTTTGCGGCATACAGGAGCCTTGCGCACACTATCCTTCTCGACGCTGGCTTCCTTATTGAGAGAGATCACTAGCGCTGCCATCGCAGACACGGCCCCTCTATGCAGTAAGTCACGCTGACATTTCTCTGTACATCAAGATCAGTATCCGCGTGTACATGTGCGAAGGCAAAACAAGTTCCAATTTAACTATGGTATATACAAAAGATTAATACACGTCATATACTGGACTACTTAAAAAAATACGGAGAACATGCTGCATTCATGAACTTTAATCTGCGCACACAACGCATGTACATTCACTCGTTGAATGAAAATTAAGCCCGTAAGAGTATGGGTGCTTAGAGTCTAGACATTCAAATCGGTACTAGTTTACGCGTGTACATGTGTGAATGCAAAACTAGATCCAATTTAACTATGGTTTATACAAAATGAATACATGTCATCTACTGGGCTATTTGAACAAGTACGGAGAACATGCTGCATTCATAAACTTGCATCTGCGCACATAGCGCATGTACATTCACTCATTATAATCAAAATTAAGCGCGTGACTAATACCAAATTGGCGAATATACCGACCCTTTGATAGGAAAAGTTCCCACATTCTACCACTTGATGAGGCTTCGAAAAGAAGGACACTTTTGTACAATATCATCGTATATGCAGCAGGACAATCAAATGCAGACATGCGCAACATAAAGTGGTATTGAGAACTACCCTTTCAATGTGCGTAGCCAAATAT
>NW_014040305.1:16338-18479 GCF_001186125.1 Sphaeroforma arctica JP610 | reverse complement strand
TATATATATATATATATATATATATATATATATACATATATATATACATATACATATTTCTACATTGTGAGAGACAGGCATACCGCACATTGCCAAGTCATGGATTATAACCACAGCCCAGTACACAGCATCGGCCATGCTGGAGCTGAGATTGACTAAGAGATGCTCCGGTATCGGTGATGCCAGAATTCTTTCCTTGAAATCATCTGTAGGCGCATAGAGTACATTTGAAGGCAAAGTAACTTCTTTTAACTAAAACTTTATGCATGTAAATGGGCGAGACGCAGTTCATTCGTATATACTTGCTAGAGGGAGGGCTTAGAATATCTAGACTGAGGCGAAGTGAAAAACATGAGTGCAATGAGGAGCAGTGCTATATGAGCAGTGTAGTACACATGGTACTTAAATCTCGGCATATGTATTCGTATGTGCATAACACACTTGTACAGTGGCGTTGACGAACAGGTTGAATCACAACTGTGTGCGCAAAAGTAGTCCAACCCCCATTTCTCACATACACCCTAAAGCACATATTCATAGTTTCGAAGGGCCTAAATAGCACAAGCGCCGTGACGAACACATAAATACACCACAAAGCTATGATTGTACTACTCCATTATTTTACAAAAGGGAGTTTTCAACTTAAAAAAAAATTAATCTCAGATACAATGTAAGGGCATGTAATTCATACACTTTTTTTCAAGACGCTGACATATTTCCAGTCAGATATACAACAGACCAGGTAGAGCCAACCATATTTATAAGGCGGATATGTGTACAAACATCTGGACGTAAGTATAAACAAATCCACAATCCTATACTACATGTACAAAATGAAAACAAACACGGGTTTATGTATAAATACAGATGCAAACAGAATCAAAACACATATAAATATATATATACAGACGCGTACACACGAATTCTTTAGAAAGAGTCGCGAAATTCCGCACTTTCGCAACGAAAATTACAACTGAAATGGTAATAATATGTATTTACAATAGTGTGGGCACAACAAGTGTATTTATCTACGAACACAGACTGTGCGATTCATACCATCTTTGATGGCCAGAAAGCCCAAGGTGCGCAACACGAAGATCTGCACATTGGGCTCGTTGTTGATGAGCACACTGTAGAATATCTTGAGAATTCCCGGGTACTCCTGAATTTCTTGCTTTGCCACATCTTTCACTCCGAGTTCGTGGATCAGCCCCAGCGCCCAGTAAACCAATTCTTGGTCATCTACGATGGAATAGGAAAACACAACACACACACACAAGTATGAAGTGGAGCATTAGTTTTTACGTACTCATAAGGTGATTGTATGAACAGTGTACAATTGGGGTGTCTTTACAGTTGTATACATAATGCTGATGCATGTAACGGGTATCTGGTATATTCCAATACAGGTCATATCAACGCATGCAGCGCAGCTAATATGTTTCGACCACTAGACTGAAAGAAAACAATCAGCCTTCGAGCCCAGTTCTTCGACTATAAATCATAAGCGATCACGAACAGAAGATACAATGGGTACAATGAGTACAATGATGTGTCTATGAATGTTCACTGATCCACAACGTATTCATATTTAAATCACCAGTGATGTTATATGGACCGCACGATACAGCGATATAAGTATCGAAACTTTATTCGCTAGTTTGATATGAGATGCCACAGAGGTCTACACATGTGCAGGTGGAAAATATCTCCTTTTAGAACGTAGTAATCAGGATAGTGGATGTCGTCATACGAATAAGCAATAAATTCAAGGCTAAAATAAATACATTAATTGTATGGTGCACGATGAACGAAACTTCCACACGCTACCGCAAAGCAGGCAATGTCCCTCACGCCTCCACAGAACGATTCGTTTGCACCTACAAAAATTTAAAAGATAAACGAACTATTACCCAGACATAACTTACCAAAAACGATAACTGCACAACAAGACAAAAGATGGCCCATATGTAGCTATTCATTCCCCCCACAATTGTTTTACAAGCATATATACAGTCAATATATGGCAGTTAAAATCTGAGCAAACGCAGGAACACATACAATACCATTGCGTTTTCTTCAAGCTGATACCGAAAACATACATTCCCAATAACATTACCATCTGTGCGATATATATATAT
>NW_014040305.1:8742-13897 GCF_001186125.1 Sphaeroforma arctica JP610 | reverse complement strand
TGTGTATAAATAAACAATAAACATATATATATATATAACGCAGTATGTGCACAAGTGTAAATATACATCCGCATTGTTTAGTTTAGGCTTGCAGTAAGGCTCGCATACGCGCGACACGCCAACATTAGCAAGCGATACGAAGAAGACTATCGATGATCACAAACAAAATGCCCATCCGTCATTACTATAGCTCATGTGTTTACATTTTCCTGCATATGGTTATACACACAAACCTCAAGAATCTCTAGCAGCGCCGGCAACATGCCGAACTCGACGAGGCAATCCTTGTTCTCGTCACTGTTGTAGATGAGATCGAACACCCCGATGATAGTGACACGCTTGAGTGTCAAATCACTGTCGGCATCAATCAGACACCCGGCAAGTGCCTCCAGTCCTCCACACCGCAGAATCTTGGGCCGGTTTTCATCTGTGAATAGCAACGTAATTCATCGAATGAATATCCACAAACTAACATTTTTTCAGTTATGATCGTAAATGTATTGGATGGAGCCTTGAGTGAAGATGTCAGATCTTTGAGTCAACGAATTTTCTTACCAAGTGGTGCGCTAATTCGCAAAAGTAAAATTTCACCTGAAAGAATTCTTGGGAACAAACGCAAGATAAAGCTGCATATAACTTTTAACCCCGGTGCTAATATCAGGTGCAGGTGTGCATGATTCAGTATCGGTTTGGGCATTGTCAGTGATTGCCAAGTGGACTCCACCTGGTGTTCAGACCAGAAATACAACTAGCGATTGATAAAAATGTATAGTCAAACAGAATATATATCTCGTCCTCTGGGAAAACAAAGGATATAGGTATGATAGAAGAGATTTACTGTTGACTGTTTGTTGTATTCTCGCCAAGGATGCATTTGGTGACTTACATTTGACTTAGTAAACCTATCTCTCAAGTAGAAGTGAAGTCACTGGCGCTAGAAGATCAACAAAACCGATCAATAACGTATCAGGGCGCAGTATAAGGATGTGTAGGACACGCTTCGTGAGCATATGCTTAGGCTATCTATTAGCGTAAGGGCAGTTCAAGCATGTGTAGATTACACTCCAACGGTGTATGCGCAGAGCAGTCTACTAGTTCTAGAACTGGGCGACCGTCAAGTGGTCGAGTGTGTTCCTGACCCGAACGAGACCGCCTGATAAGAAGTATTTTGATAACTATAAAAGACTGGTCCCTTGATAGTAAATTCCCACACCTTGACCGAAATTTGTTGGGAGCTCAGGGTATTACCAGTTGTCTTAGGAGAACTGAGTCAGATAAGAGTCGTTTACTTGCACGCGCCAAGACAGATGATGCGGCTCGCGTTTACGGTTTGGACTCACAAACTATGATTATGTATCGGGTAAGGTGGTTTGATGATTGACATACCATTCTTCGAAAGGAGCCCTAGAGTGGTACAAGCCTTCAGGCGATCGAGGCGGTCTGAGGTATTCTGACAAGACAGTACTATGTCCTGAAGATTCTCATCTAAAGATAAGTACAGCAAAACAAGACTTTCAGGGAAGGTTGGTTTGGGGGGAAGCTCGATAACGCCTTAGTATTATACGCGCTACCAAGTTTTTTGTCAGGTATGATCGAGACAGGTGTTTGAAATGTGACTTTCAGTATTCCTGTGATAAGTGTTATGATGCTTGTATAGGCACAAAAACTTGATAGAGAGCGAACTATAGCACTACACAACATAATCCAGCAAGACTCAGATGGTTTGATCAGCATAAAGCACAACGTCAAATATTATACCACCAAACCACGCCACCACCGCAACGAACAGCGGACCCAGAGAAAGACGCTGGAAAGCCAGCGAAAGATTACAACACCACCTAAGACATGACAGACACCTATGAGTAAGTACGCTAATCCAACAACGTGGCGCACATGCGATGGTCGCTAATTCCTACTTTAAATCATAACAATACAACATGGCAGCATACCATGCATGGCGCGGTCCATCAGCATCTGTGCCGCACTCCTCTGCAATGCTACATTTTCACTGCGAGTAAGCTGTCCCAGAGCATCCAGAGTGATTCCTGAATGTGTCAGCGTAGGTCAATTAATAGGTGCTAAACATTCTTTTAATTTCGTGTTTGATGGACATATATATGAAAGTAAGTGAGCTATACTACCGTACATATAAAGCGATGTGTGGCAATCTTGGCGTTTACAGTGAGACAAGTCTTAGCCTAATCAATACAAGTACACTATCAAATGCATGTAGAATCGTTCAAATTAACCAAACCGAAATCGAAATTTCACTCTGAATTGACACATGAGATGTTACTTAAAACAATGCCGATACAGACACGTTACCATCCTGGAAGTTTTCGGGATTAGAGTCCAAGGATCTGTTCAATTGTTCTCGCACTTTCTCTAATGCATACGATCCTGTATATAAAAGTACAATGGAAAGATTAGAAATAGTGCAATCTACCAAAGAGTAGATACATGGGAGTCGTGGAGGACGAGAATGTGTAATGCGAAAGAAGATTACAGGGCAAATTACAGATAGTAAAGTCGTTGATAAGCCAAATAAGCAATATATAATTTTCACTGTAAATCCAATAGACAAAAACTAGTTTCGAGGTTTCAATGAATACAAATGAGGAATATGTTGGACAGAACAGATAAGGGAGAGAATACAAAAAGTAAAGCAACGGTATTTCAGGAACACTTCTTGTAAAATCCTTACCCTTGCCGGTATGCGAGAATAATCTGTTCGTTATCACTGTATCCAGATAGTCACAGGGCATTCCAGACTACAGTGACTTAATATTCGGGCACATGCCTAGACACGTCCTAGCATATAGTATGTGCACACCGATGTAAATGTGTTCTGATGTTTATGCATGTATATTCCAATATGTTTGTATCTATATCCGGCTAATATTTATCGATACTCACAAACATGGCTTTCTTTTCTTATGTTACCATGTGAACTGCACGCATACGTACTAAAATCAGAAGACATTCATCAAAGACAACTCGTGCGAGAATATATGCATTCAAAACGATCGTCACGCTCAGATCGTACGAATTACAATATTAAACTATATATTCACAGGGAAGGACGCATCTACGGGTAAAAGCATAGCCGTATGCACTTCGTGTATAAATACAGATATTCAGATATATTATATACATATACACATTGATTGATGCCTCTCCACATGCCTGTGCTCAGAATTTTGCGTAGTATATGCACACCTCACTATCTTTTAGGAGTGATATAAATAAAACATGTCTGAAAATATTTAATTTGTTGATGGCTTGTAAGTATGTACCGTGAAAGATAAAATCTGTGTTGCTATTGATATACTCATACTCATAGGCCGAATGCATACACACATATCCCTGTATAGCCCACGCGTGTGTCGTTGTAAACCATAATCTGCAGTTGTATAAATCTATATTCTCGTGTGTATGATTATACGAGTAGACATGTATGATGATACGATTAGTTTATGGTATATGGATGAATATGTTATAGATCATATATGTGCGTGTATAGTGAGTGAGTGAGTGAGTGAGTGAGTGTGTGCGTGATTAACTTTTGACATCAGGGTTGACCACATACACACACAGTGTACGTTAATATACGGATTTATGAAATGTATGGACAGCTATGTCTTTTGCTTGATTCGTTATTCGTTGTCAATATATATATTTATATACATTTTGATGATCTATGTGTAATCAAACTTAGGATTCTATGTGAAGTGTGATGCCAATAAAGTATTTTGCTGACAATTATACATACCCAGAAAATACGTCACCACGTGTGTTGATATATGCACATAATAAACACAATATACACAGTATTAGGTACATAATACAGCCTGATGGGAACATACTAGTAATTTTTTGTCGAATTCTATTAATTGCTGTTCGTAACATCCAGATTCGAAAAAGAGAATACAAGGCATGTTTCTAATAACATATCCCGTAAAGGCTGTGTAAATGAGCTATGGATTTTCAAGCACGATACGTATGGATCTCAGCACAGATTTCAATACAATATAAATTATGGTGAAGGGCGAAATATACCAGTCAAATCATAACGACTATATAGTGCGCTTCCCGCGTCATGTGTGACGTTACAAACACAACGTGGTTCATGTTCAAAGAATATTGGCATACTCAAATAGTTGCAACACCGAGCATAGCACGGTAGCAATCTATTCATCTGGGTATGTAGTAACTACATATGGGCATAAAGTACCGATGCATATCGTTAAGGATTACGAACATACCAAGAAATATGCAGGTCATGCCTGCGACATAGGCAATGGCGTTGCCCGAGACCAAATTAGGCGACGACATCCTGTTCAACATAAACCGCACCAACTCTGCTACTAAATTATCGCATCTCCTCAAGATATGAACACTATATTTATGTCTCCTTATACAAGGCTACAAGCTGCTTCGTATGTGATAGCAACACACATGCGCACTCCTATGTTTGCGTGTGCGTGCTTCATATACTGTTTTGTTTGCTCTCGACTTTCGTGTGCTTTTGGGCGGTTTATTGACATATTCGGTCATTCGCATCCGCTCGCCTCTATGGCAGTTGGATGAGTAATGATTATTTTGATGACCGTCGTCCAATTCAATGCAGGCCCAAAAATAGATTTAACTAGCAAGAAGAATACCATCAGTAGAACCGAGAACGTAGTGAACATACTCATCGTAGTAAGATGTGCTCGATTAAAAAAAAAGCAGCTACATATTCTACAAACGTATGTATGTATTAATTAATAAATATCATAGGTCCTCTTCGTGCGTCAATACATACCTATGGTATTAAAACGCGCGAGGTATTCTATTCTAAAATATATTTTCCACATTGATTCAACAATTTGCACAAGCAGTGAAACTGCGAAAGTGGACTAAACGCATTATGCTTCGTTGCTGGAGAAGGACGACTTCGCTGACGAGGTTAACCAGTTTCAATCGGCACTCCGTTTCGAGATTGCGGGCTAACTATCAATATGGCTCTGTGGTTAGTCAGCGTAGATTCATATCCAGTGATCGGAAGGTGTGTATATTGAATACGTATGTAGTTGTATATATATATATATATGTGTGTGTGTATGTGTCTGACACATGTGTGGATGGATGAATGTATGTATGTATGTATATG
>NW_014040305.1:0-6839 GCF_001186125.1 Sphaeroforma arctica JP610 | reverse complement strand
GTCATTGCTATTCGCTCTTTACTCAAATGTTTTGATGTCTATCCATGTAGATGTAGCAGTTGTTTCGGGTACACTTCTCGCATTATTGCGGCTTGTGCTGATTTATAAAAAATCGGTTCACGTATTTTGCCTTAGTTTTCATTTATACAACAGCAAAACGGGTACAGACTCGTTTTCATGTGCTTTGAGTGCAATTCTTATACATACACTGCGCCATGTATGAAATCCTTCTTTTCCTATCCTTGTCAGAAAAAAATTCAATCACCATCGCCCATAACCCCAATATTTGCGTGCACATTCTATTGGCAGGCATTGCGCTACGGCGAGTCCTGCGCTCATTCGGATGGGCCACGTGGACTTTGTTGCGCCTGCGTTTGTCGGCGACGTCGGCATGGGCCAGGCCAAGGTAAGCATGATCTCATATTGCCATGAGTGAGATATACCATGCTCTTGCATCTTAGCTCTAGTTGTAAGTGTGTACATTGGTCATCGCTGACGTGTACACCTTGAATCTGAGATTCACAGTTCGCAATCAATGGTCACCACTAGAGTCCGGTGCTGTTTAGCTGTGGCTTCTATATTTGGCCTGCGCTGTTATTGCGTCTGGGTATGCCGCGTGCCGTAGCATGATAGTTTCAGGGCTGTGTTTGTGTAGATGTTGCACGTTCCGTGCAGTAGTCCGCTATAAGGATCACTGTGCGCGTGCATTGAAAGGTTTAGAGGAGCACAAATATCATCTTGTATCTGCTTTTATCGGATTGGCGTGTTGTGTTGTAGAATTTCATTCCCGTATGCTCATTCACTCATGAAAATGATCGAATAGAAGGAATATGTGATTACTTTGTGCTCAGTCTTCTCACGATATCGTGCACTTATGCACAGTTATTACATCCACTGGCCAATATACTTCATCAGTGATTCCATGCTTCTTTGGATCTTTCTGTGTTCCATCTTGTACTTCTCCTACAGGTTGTTTTCACATCGAAGCGCAGCGTGCTGGTGCTGGTACATGTATGGTCCGAAAACCCTCGCTCTGGAGAGGTCCGTCTGTGCAATCGGTAAGTGAATTTCCAAGCTACTATCCATCTGCCATCTTAAGTAATGGCACATCGAAGACGACGATATTAAGAGTAGGGACTTGTTGTGCTTTGTCGCTTTGTTGCTGTTAGGTTGATGACGAACACTTCTCCGTTCTAATATAGAGCGATGTAGCACCCAATTGCCGAGTTTGATTCGTCGTCAACGCTGCACGCGGTTAGTTCTCTGGATTAGTTGTGTGTATAGGCTATTGTCCGGATACTAGTGGTGCTACCCAGTACGGATGTAGAGGTGTGCTTTCCTCGGTCCCCGGGCAGAACATTTGATACCGTGTTTTACCTAGTCAGGTGCCATATGTTGCTGAGCTTCATAATCGACCAAGATTACAAATCTGTATATTGAAAGTGACATTTTACTCGTCCGCAGGCCACGTGGATGCTTTTCTGTCGAAGTACTTAGCAGTACGCGCATGCGATCCGCAATAGAGGATTTTAGGGTTTTAGGTTACAAGCACATCACGAATGTGTTCACTTCTGTGCAATGGCTCTTGACTGTGATGGTATTACATTACATTGCCCTTCGCGAACATCTCAACTAGAGCGCAATTCTTGCTTGTTTCGATCCTGAGATTGAATGGCATAGCTAGATTAAACGTATATATCGTGTCCCAGTCTCCTTCTTAGCTTTTGGGAGTGAATGATAGTGAATAGTGTTGAAATGCAATACTACCTGATAAAATCGATTGCCCAATCAACAAGATTATTTTGCCTTCACCTGTAGAGCCTTTGCTTGGTATGTTCCGTTAAAGTTGACGGGCGACGCAATCTTCGAGGTTCCTCAATTAAAAGTGGATCCAACCGACTCGTTGGCGGTATGGTGTTGGGTGTATAACTGTATCCCGACTACTTTACACCAATAGGTGTCTTGGCATGAGCCTCAGCGCGTTTGCACCTGTTGGTTGTTAGCTAAGTTGTAAGTCTGCCTTCGGCTATGCGTTTCGGCATGGAATGTTTGTATTTCTAGCTCATCTCCACCTTCTTGGCCTTGGACAGACCTGCCTGTGGGAATATGCGCACAGTTCATACACAAAGCGCAGAGTGAACGGTAACCCTTCCAGGGGAAGTTACCTTGCACCCAATCATCCTCTGGTTAGTAAGGTAGGCTTTACATGCGACACGTTATTACAATTGCTGCCAGCTGTGCTTGTATATGATGTTGGAAGTGTGTCTTTTTTGTTCGGGTTGCAGAGTTGGGTGTTATGCCTTTCTGCTTGAGCTACATATATGATAATATAGACCATTGTCTTGCACGACCGTATTAGTATGTAGTTCGAGAGACTACTTCGAAGATTTTCATCAAAATGCGCTTAACGCAGCCATTTCTTCGGATACACAGGTTTTGATCTCTGATGTCAATTCGAACTCCGCTATTTTTCGATATTTTACACCGCCCACAATTGGCTCAGCTCAGCTGTTTGACATTCCACCACCAGATACCTTTGGACGGAGAAGAGAAGACAAACGACGATGGGCACGATTTTATATTTCCTCTCTTACCAATGAAATGTCCGCCTGGCAACGAGGCAGCGCCAGATTACCGAACAGTGGAAGAAACTGAGGTATGCCTACGTACATCTGCAAACAGAACACACTTGAAAAGGCATGGTATATGGATATGCTTGAAAATCACTACAATGTTTCTGCGAGCAACCGTAAGATAGTCCACGAGGCAGTCACCGAGAATGAAGGGTTCTATCTCGATCAAGCGCTATCGTGCATTCGCATGCGATCTCGCACAAACGTCCGAGCACTTATTGTGCAGTATGTCCTTGCTGAATGTATAGGCTTATGCCCGATGCACTGTTTGGAAGGCACCTGACCTCTTATCTGCTGATCTGAGAGAAAACACGCCATTTTCCATCAACCAATAGTGTTTCACGTCGAAGTGTATATATAATACCCATGCAAGTCGTCGTATGTGCTAGTGTTTCCGTGTCACCTTCCAGTCCTGACGACATTTACACGCCATGGGTAGAGAAAGGACGCATACCATTCGCTGACACCTATTGTTTCTCGTCTGTTCAACTTAATTGTACTATATACGCACATGGCACCTCAATTTCGTGTAAGAGTCTAGCCGTATTTTGTTTCTTGTACATATATTGATTATATCATCACTATTTCTACACCAGGCTAACTTAGCTGCCCTCGTGCTACCAAGTGACATGCTCACCGGGGATTTCGGTATGAATTTGAGATTGTGTCTTCGGCATAACGCCTATATGTACCATCGCAGATGTGTGTATGTCAATGTTCAATATTACTTGTTTTTATTACGTGATTGCATTTGAATTCTGAAGCACCATCCTGTATGTCGCCTTAGGGTTAGATGCGCCAGTGTACCGCGATTGACTAGAACTCCGAAAGTGTTAGTATCGCATTGCTATTGATGTTGCGGTGATAGCGATAGGCTTTTGCCCGTTTGTGATAACTTCAAGGCAGCTATAACCGCCCAACGATGAACGAGGATTTGTAAGCAGTATGCGTGCTGAACCTTTGCAGATATGCGTTGCATTTTCTCGACAAATACTCTATAGAATTGGCTTGTGACGATGCGCGTGCTTTTACTATGTACTGTTGATATCAAGTATAGCACTATTTAAACTCTAGAAACGCTAGATTTATTTGTTTTATTTGTTTTAATGTGAAAGCAGCCTGAATGTGTGCAGAAAATCATGAATCAATCAATTTTGTCTACTTGTAGGTACATTGGCCTGGGATTTGGCAGTTTATTGCAGATACTGAACAGTCTTGCTATCTGACTTGGAGTCCTAGCGATATCTACGGTTGATACTCTGCAACTAACCTTGTGTTCATATGCTTTTATCATTTTAGCTGCGGGTGGAATGATCATGAAAATGATTGACAACTGTGCAGGCATTGTGGCTTTCAAACATTGCAGATCGAATGTTGTCACCGCTTCTTTGGACGGTAGGTTGTAAGGCTCCTCAAAAGATAAGATTATATTTTGCATTTGTATTAATTCTATCGCACGTTCAAAAACGTATCAATTTCACATTGGTGTGTACACATCTCTAGTTTGTGAGGTCATCCTTGAGCATGCCCTAAATGTTCTGTAGTATGTCTCTGCTTGCGAACTGGCTGGCTATTGCACCCGTGTATCGAAGCATAGTTGGTTTCAGTGGACCGGCACATATTTAAAAATGTGTATATACCAGTTTTCAATTGAGTTGTCTCAGCATTGAGCGTGACGTTTCAGAACACATGTGTTAAGTACATCTTCGGTGTCTAACCGCCCCGTACCATTGACTTACGCAAATTGACATACCGGACGCTTAGTTTGCACCTGCTCAGATTGCAATGCACGAATTTAATTTGTAATTGTGTGTACATGCTAAGTGCTCTCCACTCACTATTGCTATGTCTCTTTCAACCACAGCTCTCGACTTCATGCGACCTATCAAATCAGGAAACCTAGTCACTTTGAGAGGGAAAGCCACTTACGCCAGTCCAAAGTCATTAGAGGTATAATTACTTATATATTTGTGGTTGTACGTTGCTTTAATTATATATGTGGCCACGGTGGTTCGGAAAAATGCATGCTAAACTGATTTCCATTCTAAGCTTTCCACTAACCAAAAAGCATCTGCCACTGTTGTAGCAGAAATTATGTTTATGTAACCTGTCGAGAGTTGCACAGGAGTTGCTTCCTTCGCTTCCAGTTGCTGGCGGCATTATTATAGTTTTTATGGTTTAGCCTTGATATCATTCTAACGCTTCGGACAATTGTAACTAAGATTCTGGTGACCGTTGAAGTGGAAGATTTGATGGCGGGCACGAGGCAACCAGCTAATCAGGCCATCCTCACATTCGTCAAGCTCGACGCTGCTGGCAAAGTGCAACCGGTAATCACTTTGCTTGACACCTCCTATGGATCCGGGTTGTTTTTGTTTTGTTTTTTTTCCTTCTTTTTTGGTTTTGAGATGTAGTGTTACTTTTGCGGTTGTGTGGTGTGCACCTCGTAGCTTCTCGAGTCTGATGCACTCATCGACGATACGGCTGGGGCACAAATGTTGTATACTTACGATTGATTGTCAAATATTGAGAGCATAGATGTGCGGAACAGTTTTGTGTGTATTTAGTCCATTCATTGTGTATTCGAAAATTGCGAGTATAATTATCCAGTCCTCTAGATATATATTACACGGTTGAGTCGATCTCAGTGCCCTGTCGTGCCCTCACATCTCACCACCTAGATTTATAGATAGTTGGTGGAACATTTTGTAATCGTGTTGCGTATGTACTCCGAATCGAGGTTCAGACCGTTAAGCGATCAGGTTTATTCCGTAACTTTTTTTCATCACATAATCGGCGATAAAGCTGGCTAGCAACAATTTTTAAATAGCGCGCATATGGACTTGTCACAAATCCTATGTATTGCTTTTCACTTTCTGTGTAGATGCCTGGATTGATTATCAACACAAGGAAACAGCACGAGCGGATGAGAATTGGGCATGAGAGATATGAAATCAGAAAGCGTATCAGGTCGGCGCAGCCCATCGCACGTCCGTAATACAAAGCAAATAAATATTTAGTGATTGTGGAGACAGTTCAATCGAATTGATATTGCTTGTATAGCTCGCATCGTACCTAAGCTTTACTGTATACCTCACCCTTTCGGTGCTCTTCTAACCTTAGACCGATATCGTTAACATAGAGCCAACCGATTCATAGCTCAATTTGTCGGTACATCTTTGCTCCTCATAGATTGAATGTGATTATCATAAAACAATAAATTCTAAATTTACAAATTGCTTGCTACCTTGTCATATGCCGAGATCGTGAGATGGTAGCATTTCGATTGCGAATTCCTTGCCACATATTTATAATTGGCTTTGCCTGCTGTTTGTGATTTAAATACTTTGAACTTATTTTTATTTCGAAGAAATTTTAACGTGGGTAAAAGCATTATCTTGAAGCCTACTGGTCGCAGCTTTACGGCTGCAGCCTATTCGCAATTTGCGAGAAAGCTCTAGGTCAGAAACCGTAAAGTTCCTGGCACAATGGGTACACGACCAACTTGCCTAACTGCAGATATCACAAAGCTGGTTCCGTGGGTTCGATTCCTAGATTGATGGGAAATTTTATGACTAAGTTGAGAGGCATGGCTGCTGGTAGGTATGCTACCTGTTTCAGGAGAGGCCGAGTGGGGTCACCTAACCGGGACACCCAGGTGAGTATGGTCCAACGCATTATACCGCACAGCTTGCAGCGACTGACAGTATCTCGCCGATACCGAGGGGATTGGCACCCAATGGGTCCAGTTTTGTGATATCTGCAGTTAGGCAAGTTGGTCGAGGGTTTTAGCATTGGCGGCCGGTATCGCCTTTGTACAGCTCGCTCTCTCTTCTGGCCTATCAGTACTCAAACTTCAAGACGTCGCATCTTCAAGCATGGCATCCGCTTGCAAAAATGAAGAGGTTCAGGCCCAAGCATCAGCTGATTCGGAAACGTGTTATCATCTCTTCAAGGATCCGAAGCACCTGAGGAGTGTGACTCTGAAACCAGCGTGCCAGAATCACCAGCAACAACGGAAGCCGCTGCAGTTAGCAAGGAAATTACTTTTATGCAAAAAATCAACACTGCCATCAATATTTTAAATACAACTATAGTTCGGTACAAAGAACGGTATATCAATAAGAACTGACAGCTGTCAAAGTGAACTGACAATTGTTACACAAAGAGTCACATAAGCTCACCCAATAGGTCATGTCCAAAATA
>NW_014040306.1:92232-97232 GCF_001186125.1 Sphaeroforma arctica JP610 | reverse complement strand
CAGAGTACTCGTTATGTGTGTCCACTCGGTGCAATTTTGGCCATTTGTTAATTATTGCTGCAATACTATTTATTACAGTATCGGAACTTCAGAAGAGTTTACTGAAGAAATACGAGCACGCAGACATATGAGATGACTCCAGAATTTAATCTAAATGCAACCGTAGACGACTCCTACCAGTATAAAGTAATGAATTTATCTTTATTGTCGTCAGTTCACTTCAGATTTTAAATCTGATTGCACCCGTAGACGACTCACACTAGTGTGAAGTAATAAGTGCATCAATATCTCCAATTCACTTCAGATTTTAAATCCAAATGCGATCGTAGACGACTGCTACTAAATTCATTTCATATGTAAATGCAACCGTAGACGTCTCCTACCAGTGTAAGGTAATAAATTTATCGTTGTCTCCAATTCACTTCAAATTTTAAATCCAAATGCAATCGTAGACGACTGCTACGTTTCTAAATTCATTTCATATTTAAATGCAACTGTAGACGTCTCCTACCAGTGTAAGGTAATAAATTTATCATTGTCTCCAATTCGCTTCAGATTTTAAATCCAAATGCAATCGTAGACGACTGCTACGTTTCTAAATTCATTTCATATTTAAATGCAACCGTAGACATCTCCTACCAGTGTAAGGTAATAAATTTGTCATTGTCCCCAATTCACTTCAGATTTGTCAATATTAATGCAACCGTATATGACTCCTACCAGTCTGAAGTAGTAAATGTATTATTAATGTCTCCAATTCACTTCAAATTATAATCTAAATGCAAAACCGTAGAGGACTCCTACCAAGTGTGAACTATAAAATGTATCGTTACAATGTCTCCTATTCATTTCAGACTTTACATCTTATTGCAAACGTCGACGACTCCTATCAGTAAAATGTAATAAAAGTACCATTGATGCCTTTTTTTTATCTACCTGTGTTGGCTGATTTGTATGGGGCCTTCCTTAAGTATCAATTGGCATGGCCTATGGTGTGGTAGGACGCGACACATCTTCAACGACATTATGTTTCACAAGTCCATTTTATTCGTCTGGGATCATGCCCAATGAATTTATATCTACATCCCCATAGCAACGATTTAGTTCAACATACAATGCGACTGTTGCTATTCAGAATATGTGTATGAGCGCCCAGGAGTGTCCGAGGGCACGTGCATGCCCATGTAACTGTGCGGTTGTGTAGGAGTTGGTTTGGGTTTCCTCTTCTGCGAATTGGCCATAGGGTTGGTTTGTATCTTCAGCAGTGACATCTCGGGATTGTGGTAACTTGTAGAACTCACAAACTGTGCAATGTCGATCCGAAAGTATTCTACCTCACCGTCAACTTCCATCTGCTGTTCGCCATATTCAGTCGCTGTGAAAACACCGATTGTATATGAGCTACATCCACTGAGATTTGCAGGTGAAGGCCAAGCTATAGTCTGAATTGTAAAGACATATTAGGCCTACCTTCTAACCATAAATCATGAGAGCAGTATACAACAAGCCCATTTGTATGTTGACAGTACAGCAGATGCCCTTCCTGAAATTAGCATTTGCCTTCAATTTAAACGTGTACGAACGAATCGAGAAACACTTGAGAGCAAGAACGAAACGAATTAAACAGTCAGACAATTCATTGCGAACACGATCAAGCACATAGTGGGCCCATTTGTTGAAAATATCACGGTTATAGGACATACTTGTAGCTTTGATGGGAGCGAAGTATAGTACTGGAGTGTACCGTCGGAATGACACCAATAGTACGTCCTTCTTGTTAGCAGGCTGAGTGGATTAAATTATGACATGCATGAGTGAATAGAGCCCTCAAATTTCGAAACTAACAATTGCACTGAGTGATTCCAATAGCTCGCAAAGGTAGTATAGTAATAATCTGCACAGCCACAAGTTGTGAATATTGGCTGTGTATGCAATTCTCCAGACTGGGCTACATTCGATAGGTTCCGCTAATATTTCCCGCAGGAGAGATTTGATTGTCAAAACATACATACATTGTTTGTCAATCGAATTTTCTCAAATGATACACATTTATCCATCCAAACGGATCCCCTGGCTGGTGAGTCTGTGTGGTTGTACATTTCGACATTTGCTGAATTCTTCTCCTCGCTGCGCGCACGCCCTGTGGGGATACGTATCATAATTCAATATATTGTGCACTTTCTAACATGGCTTTAAATGAAATATGTCCCCCCGCGCCACTGCCTCACTCAATACTATTTATAGATATACACTTCACCATGTATCAATCGCATGACGAGACATGAAGAACTTACTCGCTCTTGGCCGAATCTCCCATCGCCCCTCCGATGACTTCCATTTCCAACACTCGCCCTCGTCGTCTTCTGTGGCAAAATGAAGCCAAACAGCATACAGTTGGTTTGGATCTAAACCTTTGACCATAAACTTTAGCCTCGGAAACATTTGCCTACCCTTAGTGGAAGCAATCATTTCCGTATCGTGCCTCCTAAATTGGCCCCACAGATCTGCCCTGTGTACGGTAACGGATGCAGCTTGTGGCGCCATGTCTGATTCGTCATTTTCCTGTCTACGATCATCTTGACTGTACTTGTACTGAGTTTCAGATTTGGTGTACAGAGCATTTCCCGGAGGTACCAAAGCAATTGGATTTGAAGCTGGGGTAATTGCGACAGTAGATGGGCCTAATTGACTTTCATGCTTTCCCTCGTGTATGTGATTTGCTTGGTGTTCACTCGGGCATATGCTGTACTCAAGGTGCTGTGGGCCTTGCTGTTGTGTGCTACGTGCAGGTGTTATATTTAACGGTCTGATAGCTGTAGGTGTGTTCATATATGACCGATAGTTGTGATGTGAACTGACAGGTGATTCGGGCGGAAGTAACATAGGCGTAGTGATCCCTGTGGTTTTCGAATTCAGATTTGATAGTGTGTCGAACATGCTTGTCGATAAAGATGATAAGGGCGGTAATGAACCGTTTGCACTCAAGTGCTCGGTAGACTCAAAGTTGAAGTCATGTAAGTCAGAGGCTGAGAATGCCGACTTTAGAGCCTCATCTATTGTAATCTGTCTCTTGACTGCATCGGCTAGCAGTGGTTCAACGTTTGAGTTCCGGTTGTAAGGGGTTTGATGCGAAGCGGCTCTTTGATATGATGTGTATCCGCTATCTATTGTTTTCCTCCTTTGTGTAGGTGGACTGCATTCTGTGGATGTTGTGGTGCCAGTATTTGTGTTGCTGTACTGTAAGCTGTCTATACTTGGCGAGAATGTGTGTGGTAAAGGCGAGTCCAAATAAGTTGGGAGGCTTCCGGATAATAACGGCTCTTCCTCAAGTATTGCCTCGTCTGGTGATGATGGAAATAACTTGCGACTTATTGGTTTTAACCGGTGCGGGTACGGCTTGCTTGATGAGGTCTCTATTGAAGGACTCTGTGGAGCGATTGCTGGATCGGTCGCCAATTTGTGAATGTTAGGTGTGTGTTGTACCTGTGACTGTCGACAATTCCTAATATCTTCGTCTTGCAAACACGAGCCCAATAAGCCCAATGCAGTAGCGAAATTATTTGCTCTTTCGGCTTCCCCACTACCGTGATCGGATTTCTCATTTGTGAGAACATCGTCAACTAAATCTATTAGTTTTTGTGACAGTGCAAACCACTCATTTATATCACTATCGCCTGTTGCCTTTATGTCATACAGCTCTGGTATGTTCTCTGAGTTGCCTAAATTTTGCTGGGATGATTCTTTATCAGCGCACACACCGGTACTAAAGGAACTGAGTGCATCATTTACGGATGCGTTTGGCGTGAGCATCTTGTGCGCGGTAGATTAATGCTGCATCAGTCATTATGTGAGCCAAAGAACAATAACATTCATATATATCCCTCGTTCAGTACAATTTAAAATGTGATTTAACTGAATGGACACGTATGATCAGCGGGCAAATCCTGACAACAACGAGCGAAAATTTACTCAACCAATATCATTGAGAAAATGGGATAGATGCTGTTTACGCATATTGTACGGTTACAAAGCTATTGAAAACGTATTTTTTCAAATTGATAGGATGGTATGTATCAGCGGGCTGAAACGCTGAAAGTAAAAACATTACTCTTATCAGTTTGATCCTGATTTCCATCGCAACACAGTGTCATCGACAGTGTGCGAGGTCTAAAAACCAACCCACTCACAGACATTTCAATCTGTGTTGATCTAATCCACCAATGGGAAATCTGTTCCTTGGAAAATACTTTTTTTATATTCGGGAGAAGAATTTTCGTCTTTTTTTTAATTCCAATACGCTGCTGTGAAGTGTGGACCTGTGGACTGTGGACTGTGGAGGCTGTGGCTCTGTGCCCTGACTGGCGTGACAGCCCTCTCTAGTCTCTTGGGCTTCTTTGATTTTTTTATTGTTTTCTTTGTATAAAACTTTTTTGTTGAAAAAACATATTTAGGTTAAATACAGTTTTTTTGGTTTTGATTTATCTTGTTTTAAAAATAAAAATAAATTGTTTTAGAAAAAACAAAACAAAATATAGCTTTTCGGCTAAATATCGTGATTTTTTTGATATGCGCGAATGTCCATGTATGTATGTGTTTGCGTGTTGTATGTGTGTGTATTTGTGTGTGTGTGTTTTTATGTGTGTGTATATTTGTGTATATATGTACATCTACGTCTACATGTACGCATGCATGTATGCATGTATTTGTATACGTGTTTGTGTATGCTGGCACGCACGCATGCATGCATGCATGCATATGTATGTATGTATGTGCATGTATTCATGTATACATTCATGCATGTAAGTATGCATGTACGTACATATGTATTTATGTATGTATACATGCATGTATGTATGTATATATGTTTGTATTTACTTATGGTATGCATGTATGTATGAATGTATATATAAATTATATATATATATATATATGTGTGTGTGTGTGTGTGTGTGTGTGTGTGTGTGTGTGTGTGTGTGTTGTGTTGTGTTGTGTCTGTGTGT
>NW_014040306.1:91121-92212 GCF_001186125.1 Sphaeroforma arctica JP610 | reverse complement strand
TGTGATTGTGAGTAAGTGTGCGTGTGAGTGTGTGTGTATGCATATATATACCTGAAAGTTGAGTGGGAGCGTGAATGTGAATGTGAATGTGAATGTAAATGTGATTGTGAGTAAGTGTGCGTGAGAGTGTTTGTGGTGTACTTGTGTATATATGTGTGTATATATGTGTGTGAGAGCGAGAGAAAGAGTGTGTGTGTATGTGGGTGTGTGTGTGTATACGTGTGTGTTTTTGATGGTGATAGGGCTAAGGGCGTGAACCATCTGCCTGTAAATACTGGTTGAGCTGTTGAGACATATTTTACTATAAATCACCCCTATGACTATACGCATTCAGCCATTGTGGAGAGTTGGAGACTGGAGTTGGGAATACTGATAACTCACAGCTCACATCTCAAAACGCGGCAGCGCAGTGAGTTGAACTTAATATGTTCGCATCACCAAGGTGGTGGTCACTTATAGAGCAGTAATAGAGTATTTTGTGTCAAAACCTTTGCTAGCTTCCGGCGTTCAAGTTTGAGTATATTAACAATCGGGCCGTTTTGACTCTCACTCAGCAAGATGAGATGAAAGCTCATGTATATGCATCTTTTTCGAACAGCTGTTACTGTTGTTGTAGAAAGAAAGAAAAATGTACTTTTTATGAAGAAGAAAAAAATTACTTTATATGGTGTTGAAGTGAAAAGAACGATGATATGCGCTGACGTAGATGAGGGCGAGGATATGCACTGCTATAGTTTAGACGAGGAGTGTAGCGATTCTGTCACAGTTTAGTTGTCCTTGTAAAAAAGTTAGAGAACAGAAAAGATATGGCAAGCGTCCGTAGAGATATAAAAGCTCTATGCTTAAGCACGCGATCAAGTTTGTAGCGATGGAAACTGTAGCGATCAAAAGAAATAATCTGATACATATATACAAAAACCCAGGTAGCATTATAGCTGAAGGGGAATGGTAACGGGATCGACGATATATTTTTAGCAATGGAAGTTATCGATGGATCGATAAGACATTTTTAGCAATCATGGATGTACGTAACAATGAATATATAACGGAATATATATATATATATATATATGTGTGTGTGTGTGTGTGTG
>NW_014040306.1:65230-85230 GCF_001186125.1 Sphaeroforma arctica JP610 | reverse complement strand
TGGAGTGGACTATCCGGATGTGACTCTGGTGTTGCAGGTAGGCATACCGTCGAGCAAGGACCAGTACGTACACAGGTTGGGTCGTACTGGACGTGCGGGCAAGACAGGACGTGGATTGCTGATGTTGGCTGGTGAGTCATTGTTGTATAGGTCATCATGTCTTTATGTACATGCATGAGAGTGTCGTGTCGTGCATGGACCAGTACGTGCACTGATCGGTCCGTGTGTGGGTAAGATCGGAGTTGGACTGCTGATGTTGGCTGGTGGGTCTTTGTTGTGTAATTTATTCGTCTATATTGCACTCATCGACTGCTCGCAGGATACGTGAGACATATCATGAGAGTAAAGGGTGACAACTGCGGGCGCCTGTCATCTTTTCTGTTAGGCGACTCACTGCAATTGATTGCCTGATAGCAGATCATGTCAACACGTTATTGATATCATACGCTTTTTAAGATTCCGTCGTCTAATTTGTGCTCATTTATTGCTCGCAGAATACGAGAAATCCTTCATAAACACCGTTAAGGATCTCAAATTCGCCGACGCCACACCTGTTCTCAATGCGCATGACGCGGAATGTAAGCAACTGGGTTTATCAAGCTGTGTAAATCTTATTGTGTCTTGTATGTGCGTATCATAATGTATAAATTTTACTTGTGTGTGAATATTCTTGTATGTGCGGATTCGATTGAAACAGCTAGTTTGTACCGATAGGTTTTAACAGTTTGAACTAATACTGAGCATAGGCTGTTGATCGTGGTACGCCCTTGGTGTCATTAGTAGTGCCGGCCCGGCTGCGACTCGCGCCGACATGCGGTACCTCGCAGAAATCCCCACTTATCGCACGCAGCAGTGCAGTATGAGTGCCTGAGAATCTGTATTCTTATCGCCACCTGCTCACAAGTTGGATGCTTATACGTGCTTCGATCCTGTCACGTATGCGTGTGCACACAGGCAACGACAATGAAATTGCCAGGGCGTCTATGAAGAATGTCGATGCAAAGTTGAAGGCGCAGGCATACTCGGCGTGGCTTGGATATTATAAGGGCTATGCCAAACAGTTTAATTTGAGCAGTTCCCAGCTTGTGGAGCTTGCTAACCGATATGCGGCTGAAGGTATGTGCCAAACTCGTGCGCGCACAAATTCACATGTATATATTTACCTATCTACATATACATGCCAAATTGTTTATCTATGTATATTTCAGTTCACTTTCGCAATGGTCGTCTTGGATAGGTGATTAATATGGACCTTGCGAGCGTACATGTATAAAATGCATCTATGGCTCGTACATCGAGAACTGGCCTTGCGTAATATGTAAATTGACATGTGAGGTATATCTATTCCACCTTTCGCTTGTCGCTTGTGGTGTGGATACCTCCCACATCCTCTCATCCTAGCGCCAACAATGTGAATTTTATCACAACGGTTGAATATGAGCGCATGCCACCGTTTTTTCACATGGTCGCAAGCCATGCTTGGTACTTCCCATAGATCGTTTTCACAACATAGTGACGTCATTTTGACGTGTGTTCACAGATCATATTTTAATTTGGAAGCATTTGGCACTATATGAGCCTACTAATTTTATACACGCCAGACTTGCCATTCTCGCAAATTTCTGAACTGATCCGTGTTTTGTATTTTTTTTTGTATCACGTTCTCCCACGCGCAGTGCTTCATCTGCCCGAGCCACCAGCCCTCAGCAAACAACTCGTTGGCAAAATGGGGTTCAAAGGTGTGCCCGGCATCAGGATAGAAAGCGCAGATCAGACAAAGCATGCACGAGCCGCGTCATCTCGGCCATCACAACACGGAGCGGGTCGACAACACGGCCATGTGGGAGGTCATGGGTTGGTACATGACGGTCGCGTGCGTGGAAAGATGTAACATGGGCAGGATTAAATTGGAATAGTATGGAAGTTGTGATAAACGCACCCAAATCGACTGCGCAACCGGGTGCAAAAAAGACTCCGTTGAGTGTTATCAAGTACCCGTCTTGTACACGCTGTGTATGACGTTGGGACGAGAAAATGTATTGAGTGCGAACCGTGCGAAGTGCTCCATGCACGCTGGTTATTAAGCTAGATTGTGCGGAACTCGATAGAGGGAATGTGGAAATCTTGGTATAGGTGTGAACGAGATTGATGAGTATAAATTTAGAAATTGTGGGATAGAGGCAGAGATCAACAAGCCGAGAAGAAAAACACGCGGTGTGACTTTGATAGTCGATATCTTATAGCAGGCCAGGGTTGTAACGCGCCCGGTTATGGTAACCAAATGTCTTTAGTCCAGGTGTATTTCCGGATGCAGAAGTGATTCAGTGCGCAAGTATGACTAGTAGCCAGTGTGTCCTTACTGCCTCGATCCCCTAGTGGTTCCCCAGTATATTTAAGAATACATAATAATATTAAAATTTTTAAGAATACATACATAATGAAAATAAATAACTTGATGTATATTTTTTGCTTCAATTTGTTGTAAGTACTGAATGGTACCAAGTCAATATACATTATTGAGGCAGAGAATAAGTGTGCATCGTAGATACGAAATAGATGCGTTTGTCTTCAATTCATTTCCATCAGCCTGGAAGTACACTAGAACTTATGGCTATATTCGACAACGTTCACGCTGTGATCGACACACGAGCTCATATAAACTGCTAGTATTTACGATTTTAAATAGCGATATTTGGATCAGCTAAAATTGATTTGCAAAATAGGAATGTCCCCGTACGGCAGAATCAGATTTTGTGCACAATTAATTCCCAGTCAAGTTTTATTTCACACCCCGGCCAAGCACAAACTAAATTCTGACCTATTGCCCTATTGTTTTGTCCTTTCTTTGGGTCTCAGGGCAGGAAATTTTTTGCCG
Source organism: Sphaeroforma arctica JP610 (assembly GCF_001186125.1). Taxonomy (NCBI): domain Eukaryota; class Ichthyosporea; order Ichthyophonida; genus Sphaeroforma; species Sphaeroforma arctica. The sequence goes on along the minus strand of NW_014040306.1, from coordinate 82,355 downwards.
ATATTTTTTTTTTAAATGAACGGAAAACGTGCGTGTCACGAGAAATAGAAGCTCAGTAACCTGTCAAATCATTAATGAACACTTTCTCCCTTTGAACACCATCGGTTTATCATAAAGAGGTTATTGCAGCAGTAGATGGCATCAGTAGTATACATAGTAGTAATTAGGTAATCAACGATAATTGATTATGGATTCACAATCAGATCAGCGAGGTCGCGGCAGAGGTCGGGGTGGACGTGGTAGAGGCAGAGGTAGGGGAAGAGCGAGAGGAGCATCTATTAACAATTGTAGCAATAATGACGATAATTTCAACAACTATGATACCACCTACAACGGTGACCAACAAAATGATAATGGTTACTTTCAGCAACAGCAACGAGAAAATAGCCGAGTTCAAAGCACACGAGGTGAACCCCGTGTGAATGAAAACAGAAAAAGACATGCCGACGAAGATACAACATTGTCAGCTGATTCAAACCAGACTGGTGCTATCCAGGGGATGGATACAACCGGTTTGGTTCCGTTTGGAAATCTTCACTTCGATCAGAATACAATGCGAGCTGTCCAGGAAGTGTTCAAGTATACGCACATGACGCCAGTACAGGTGATTTTGGTGGTGTATTGTGAACTTTTGTAAAGCGGGATGCGCACCCAATATTTGTGACGTTATCTGGGTATTAACTATTCGCAGCTGTGCATGCAAGCACAGGTTCAATAGAAATATACCCAAATACTTATTTCAATACCAATGTATGGACTTATTTGTATTTATGAATATTAAAGTATAGTTTTATACATATACATATAATATATATATGTAGTTAATTTATATGTATATATATATATATGTGTGTGTGTGTGTGTGCGTATGTATGTATGATTATTTTTATAATCACGGTTGTGTTTACGTATATATATATATGTATATTTATGTATATATTGTTATTCAATACGTATATAAGTATATATATATATATATGTATCAGGTAAGTAGAAACTTATATGATTATACATATATTATTCATATATATATATAACTATAGTTGTGGTCAGATATGAATATTCAAGTATGTTCATGTATATACATTCTTCGTTTGTATATTGACATGCTTGTATACATGTATATCGATATATATATACGTGTGTGTGTGTGTGTGTGTGTGTGTGTGTGTGTCTATACATATATATATATATATGTAGCTATAGTTGTGGTCAGATATGAATATTTATGTATGTTCATGTATATACATTCTTCGCTTGTATATTGACATGCTTGTATACATACGTATATATATGTCGATATCCATATATATCTATATTTCTATATATATATGCGTGTGTTTGTGTGTGGGCTTGCTGTTGTAGTCTGTTTGTATATATTTGTATTCTATATGTGTATATATGAATATGTACACCCATGTTTGTATTTATATAGGTATATATCATACGTATATATATATAGTAGTGTGTTTATATATATATAGATATATATTTATATATATATAGACATAGTGTGTGTGTGTGTGTGTGTGTATGTATATATGTATTTCCGATCTGGATTTTTTAGGAACCTCCATAGTTTGAGTTGGAGTACTCTAGTGAATAGCAAACAAATCTAGGATTGACTTTGTGTGCACGAATCGGGTTTTATTTGTATGCATTAATTGGGTGATAATCTATCGGTGTGCACTTGAAACATCGCTTTAATCCGTCCTCGGATGTTGCACAGAATGCTGTGCACCTTTCTAACTTGCCATCACAAAACGCTCCTTCGTTTTTGCAGTCCATGACACTACCCACGATTTTACTAGGCAAGGACGTACTTGCAAAAGCTCGCACAGGAACCGGTATGCTACGTGATATTGTTTTTGTTTTTCTGCTCCCTAGTTTGTTTCTTTTTTGTTCTCGAGCACATGTCATTTCGCTTACGCTTGTATATGCATCTCCTTGTCTTACCTCTTCACAAAGGGTTTCTCGTTGTGGTCCAATATATACCTGTGCGCGAATGGAATATATCCATGCACTAAGAATAATTTGGGTGACGTATGAGGGAATCTAACACCATTCTTTTGAATATATATATGTACCTAATCCTGCACACACCTTCGTATCGGCACCAGGTAAGACACTGGCTTTCTTGATTCCCTCTATCGACCTTATGGTGAAGCATCCCCGCAAGAGCAGAACGGACATCCAAACCGTCATCATCTCGCCCACTCGAGAGCTAGCGACCCAGATATTCGACGAGGCCTCGAAATTGACCAGGTTCCACCCTCAATTAAGGTAGACCGGATGTGTTTTTGTGACCTGCTGAACCATTTTTGCCCAGAACTTCTTGTGATTGTCCCGATTTGTTTGGCCTTATTTCGAGGAATACCTAAATGTCATACACTACACGATAAGGCTATGATATTTGTCTTGTCTAGTTTGTGGTTGTATCTGAATACCATACTTTAAGAAGTTGTTGCGCGCCCTGTTTCCATGCTACGGATGTCCTATATATTTTGACGCCCTATGTGTAGCATTTTCCCAGGCAGATTTTTACACACAAGGGAGCAGCGCTCCTTTCATTAAGCGTTTGTCCCCGCATATCTCTGATGTATATACACTTCTATCCGTCTGCGAGGCATGTGTATGAGCTAGGAACTCGAATTCTTATCTCACTACTCCTAATGTTTGTATACAGGTCAATGGTAATGGTGGGAGGCATACCCATGGGTAAGGATTTACGGGCGCTCAAGGAAGGGGGCGCGTCTCCCGATATTCTGGTAGCCACACCAGGGCGATTGCAAGATCATCTCAGCAACACTCCCCACTTTGCCGACTCTATGCGTGGCATCAAGATGCTGATCCTAGACGAGGGTGACCAGCTCTTAGATATGGGGTTCAGACGCGAAATCGAAAGGATTGTGAGGTACGGATACTTTTTACTCAGCTGGATGGATGTGTTTTATTTGTATTCAAGATTTTATAGAAATTGCTGATCTCATGATTCATCAAAATGTTACTTGTTTGCTGATCTTCTCCATTCGAAATCTCAAATTGTCAATATTTGGATCGGGTTATCTACTTTCCTGTTACAGCCATCTCCCATCAAACACCGGTGCACACCCGAGACAATCGCTATGCTTTAGCGCTACCGTGCCGCCAGTGCTAGCCAAGGTCCTCAGCACTGCACTACGCAAGGAGTACGTGTCCATCGACTGTACCACCGTGGCCGTAAGTTGTTGATTCTACAGGCTGTATCACGCGATGGACTAGCACGTGTATATATGTATATATCATATATATATATATATATATGAATATATATGTGTGTGTGTATGTGTATGTATGTACGTATGTATGTATATCATATATATATATATATGTGTGTGTGCGTGTGTGTGTGTGCGATAATGAAAGTGCTTCCCTGAAACAGTAGCGTTCTCTCGCAATATCAACGTTCGTTTTAGGACAACAACTTTGTACATCCGGCAGTTGTATTCGGACTTTTCGGTTGCATCTCTGCCTTTGCTGAGTTTACTAATCGCGTGCCTGCTTGTAACTTTTTTGTAACACAGGGCGGGAAGTCGAACGACACACATGACACCACTAAAGTACCTCAGGCACAAGGGCTGGTGGACTTCAACGACGTGTTCGTAGCCACGTGCATGGCCATAGGAGATGAGATCGAGCGTAACCCGACCGACCACAAAATCATTGTGTTTTTGCCTACTGCTCGTCAAGCGGGGGTATGTGGATGCGGGCGTTCATATGCTATGACATATATCGTAGAGCGCGTATCTTGTCAGCGTCTTAAATTCACTGCGTGATTGTTTTGTTTGATATACCCCTATATGCCTCTCGTTGTCGAAGTTGTCTTCTCACCAGCCTTTCTGTTCAGAGTTTATATAGCACGCTAAAATATGGGTCAACTAAAAGGCCCCGAGTATCTAAATTTATTTTCGTTACTTTCCAAAGAACACGTTTTTGATCTGAATCTAATCGACAGTACGCCCCTATCCGTATTCACATTCGCGTTCGCAGTTCATCGCCAGCATGCTCGAGAACTGGTTCAACGGCAGAAGCAACCCCTTAGGCAGAAACCGTACGAGTGTTTATGAAATCCACAGTCGTAAGAGTATGCCACAGAGACAGAAAGTCTCTGCTGCCTTCCGCACAGCTCAACACGGTGTTATGGTGAGCTCAGATGTGAGTGCCCGTGGTGTGGACTACCCGGACGTCTCGTTTGTGCTGCAAGTAGGTACACCTGTGAGCCAGGAACAGTATGTACACCGTCTGGGACGTACTGGAAGAGCAGGAAAGACGGGCCGTGGATTGATACTACTAGGAAGTGAGTATGGGGTTACCCTTGATTTCCGAACGTCTTGTGTACCCGCCGTATGTGTGTTAGTGTTAGTGTTGGAGCCTGTGGCTCAGAGTGGAAATTTCGTATGTCACGTTTATGTCGCAATTAGGTACACCTGTGAGCCAGGAATAGTATGTCCACCGCCTGGGACACTTTGGAAATATTCTGATGACGGGCCTTGTATTGATCCTGCGAGCAAGTGTCTGTGGGTGCCCTCGTAGTTTTGTGTGTAACGGTTTACTTGCCTTGTGGATGTGTGCTCTAGTTAGTGTTCGTGTGTGAGAATGCCATATATTTTGCGTGGATATACGGATTTTCACTTTCTCTGGCCGGTTTCGCTTCATAATGCACCTGGATAACTGCATAGGTCAGACTCATTTTCTCGACTGGTTTGAAGGCCTTTATTATGTCTGATATAACCTGTCAGACCATGTTTATTGTACCTCTCCTGCAAGTTTTTGTTTTATCATTTATTTGTATCCAATACATTGAAACTCATACATTTCTACTTCGCTACAGCTTTCGAGAAGGTTTTCCTGAATAAGCTGAAGGCATTCAAGGTGGAGGATGGACTCCCGAGTTTATTGGCCTTCCTAAGTAAACGTAAGTGTGTCCAATGACACGAGTGCCTGGAAATAAAATATGAAATTTGTGATTAGTAAATCTACGTATATGTCATGGCGTGTTGATGGTGGATGTGGTGCAGTAGGTTGCTACACCGTAGGTTTAATCTGGATAGTGTGCAAATTATAGTGGGGCATTGTCATATCAAATGCCATGCACGTGTCACGTGTGCACTGTGTAATAACAGTGTAATTCTTTATCTCGAGTAGTTTGTAGACTGTACTGCAATTGTTGACGCGTAGGTGAATGTTGGGACGGTTAAAAGTAGCACCAACACAATTCAATATATTGTTTACGCCATGTATCAGTGCATCGAAGTGTTCTGCGGTACATTCATTTATACACGGCTATAGTTGGTAGTTGTCGAGAGCATAGCACAACTATAGGGATCGTATCGCACGAACACTCAGTGTGTGTGTCGTATTTGGTGCTGACTACTATGGCGTACGCGCGATGAGATACTCCCGTTGCCACTCGTACGAGAAGCAATTGGTATAGTTATATATCCTATATGCATGCATGCATGCATGCCTGACTTATGCGACATAAAAACCTGGTGGTCAATGAATCTGTGCCCATTGACGATTCCTATGATATCATATCAGCGTTTAGCGTGAACGTATTATTCGATAGCTTACACAGTTATGGTTGATATTGACGTATCACACCTTGACTCGCTGTACACTAACCCTTACTAGTTTAGCTCGTGGTACGTTGCGTAGTATTATCACGCGCACCCGTGCGTGTCCGGGATAGCTAACGAACACCGATTCTGCTTGTATTATACTGTATATTCGCAGATGGGGACATCACAGATGTTCTCGATGCCATCCGGGCCATCGACCGCAAGCTGAAAGAGCAGACGTATCAAGCGTGGTTGGGCTACTATAAGGGTTATTGCAAACCCTTCAACTGGACATCCGCAGATCTGGTGCAGCACGCGAACCAGCTAGCCATTGAAGGTATTTAAATTGATATATCGATGTGACTGGATTTTTTTCAGGGGATTTTTTGTGGCTCAGCAAAACAGCTGTGGTACTAATAAGTAAAAGCACCGGGGTGTATAGCTGTCCCAATCACTAACAGAGGCGACTCGTGTCGAACAAGGATCTGTACATGGTCCTCCACTGGCGCGAAAGTGTCTGATTTCTTATCTACAACCATACTTCATTTTTGAAATGCATTGCGACTGTGGTTGTTATTTTCCTCGCACAAAAACGGTGACTACCAACTATCTGTGTGCTTTTTGGTTAACATCAAACTCGATCATCCCTGTCGGTCCTACTCGCATCCCTGTTGCTCTTGGCTGCAATCTTATCATCATCATATATCCAATTCACCTCGTCCAAACTCTTAACCACATGCATATGGCATCATATCAATACGTGCTCCATACTGATACTCCCTTTTGCAGGCATGGGTCTTGATTCTGTTCCAGCCCTACAGAAGTCGACAATTGGAAAAATGGGGCTCAAAGGTGTGCCTGGCATCAACATCGACCCAGTGAGTAACCAGGGCGGCGGTCGTGGTGGTGGTCGTGGTGGTGGTCGTGGTGGTCATGGAGGGGGACGAAGATAGGAGTGATAGATAATATGTATCTCTAAGCATTTATATAGTGCTCGACTGAGGATTGTCTGGATACCTCCGATGCTTTAGGTGCAGAGTAGCAGTGTGATGGAAGGGGGGGAGGGGGCAGCATTATGCGAATGCGAATCGCGCACCACCAACTATCGATTAGCTTAGTGACTCTAGTGATTTCGGAAGTCAAGGGGAGATTATCGTGAAGATAGTGCGCTATTCTGCAACAAGACTATTAGTGTCGGTTATATATGTAAGTCTACCAGTAAAGCTGCGGGCGTTTGGCAAGTCGACTTTTCTTTTGATAGGGGATAAGATTGGTCACATTAGAGATACGCGATCATGCCAGGAAGGCCGTCGTTTCTAGGATAACAATGGACAAAGAGCACTCGGTCTTCTCATGCGATAAATACATGATTGAACCTGTGGAAGTAAATAGTGGCCTCTGGGTGCCTTGTGGGAGTCATTCGGATGCATGCGCTGAAACTTCGTATTTCTGTGCTGATCGTTAGTTTGCGAAGAGCTTTCTGCAGCGTGGAGCGTGTGCGGAATAAATATTAGAATGGGTGGAAGAGAATAAAGACGAAAGATAGCAAAGAGTGTTATAATTGGATATGGAGTCAATTGCTATATATTAATGCGTGTTTACTGAAACGTGGGCACTGGAGCGATTTCGATGTGAATCAGATTTTAGCTCCACGTTTTAATCTGTCTTATTACTGCTGTATCGTAATATTCAATTGCGTAGATACGCGACCCAAAATTTGAAGGATGCCTCAAGTATTGTTTATGTTTGATTAGAGAGGCAGGACGCCTGTCAATCCTATCCGATGCCGTCTGGGTAGTTCATGCTTATTTTAGATCTACGTACTCTTTATGACCCTGCAAATTTTAGTCAGCTGTGTACATCGTTTTTTATGTGAATCGTACATATATGAATTGCATATTATCTGTGCAGGCCCACTGTCGTAGATATTATATCTTCCCTCTTTGAATCACGCTTATGTCTTTGAGTAGGCGTTTATAAATCCTTCTGTGCTTGACCGCTTCTAGTATCTCTTCATCGGAAATGACACATTTTCGCCATTATAAACTAGATGACATTTCGTCCCTGGCCTGTACCGCAGACTATTATGGCAACAGCCAAAAAAAATACTGCAAATTCCGCCGGTAGGTACGTAGTATTCCCATTGTCATTTTCTTCGGTAAGAAAACATCAAATATAGATGTCTCCGTACCGGTATTCATGGTGAAGCTGCAATCCAGTACCACAGTTTCCCATTGACGTTCAATTTTTTCTATCGAACGAGATATCTTGTTACCAGTGTTATCCCTATATATGGGTCTGCTTCAGGTCCAATGAGCTCCAAGTTGTCCTCTCCACTCAGCCCTGATTTACAGTTGGTATTGAATGTACACGGTTCATATCGCCATACGAGCCCGGTGTCTTACAATAGCTGTTGGCACTTACAGGCTTATTAGTAAAACTTGTGTTACGCCACAGTTCTAAAATTTAAAAGAGAGCACTGGACGAAATTTGTTTCACCTGCCGAAAGCAGAAATGTACATAAACCGTATGAAACATGCAAATGCCCTGACCGACATATTTGTTCTACAAATATTGTGTGATGTATTTGCTATGTTGGCCTACAATCTGTAACCTATAACGTCTAAGTATACTTTGTCTAAGAGAATATAATATAAGCATTGAGGCCGTTAAATGATCGAACCCCGTTTCTTTTCTTTTCGCTTGTACAATTCATGTGAGCTTTTTGAGTCTATGTGCTAATACCACATATAAGCCAACATTGGCATTTTCAAGCTGAAGGGGGGGGGGGGGGCTATGTAAAAATAGCGGGTTCCTAATAGTAGTTGCACAGTTAACGTATATTATAAACGTATGTCGTATTAACGTTTCTACTTCTAGTCCTGGAATACGTTTAATAAGCGACCCGAAGTGGTTAAGATCTATCCACAGACATCATTCATTCCCAGCTTTAAACAGCATGAAATGTACGTACCTCCAAAAGGCATTAAGAAACGTCCCATCCACCATCGGGGACCACAAGGACCAAAGCCCAAACGTAATAGAGTATCCGAGTAACCTATAACGTCTAAGTATACTTTGTCTAAGAGAATAAAATATAAGCATTGAGGCCGTTATATGATCGAACCCCGTTTCTTTTCTTTTCGCTTGTACATTTCATGTGAGCTTTTCGAGTCTATGTGCTAATACCACATATAAGCCAACATTGGCATTTTCAAGCTGAAGGGGGGGGGGGGGGCTATGTAAAAATAGCGGGTTCCTAATAGTAGTTGCACAGTTAACGTATATTATAAACGTATGTCGTATTAACGTTTCTACTTCTAGTCCTGGAATACGTTTAACGAATTGGACATGAACAAGAATGGCGTAATTCAAAATTCTGAACATGTGACAGTACTCATTAGAGTAGGGGACTCTACTGTGGACAATAAGGTGCCTTTCCAAATATAGATTGGTTTTTCCACTGAAATTATAATTGTACATAATATAGGAACGACATCAATCTGACACCTGAAAATGACACTTTAGGAACCTCTAATTAATAGGAGTACCATGAGAGAGGGTCTCAGGCCTGAAATGGTTGTTGGTACAAATCCATAGTATAATTCGATAATGATCTCAGAGCAAGATAATCCACTGAGAAAAGGACAGGATCAGAGTTGTTAGAACTTAGGACAACATGGTTTCGATTCCTCCTAGCCAGCCAACTAGATGTGTCCGTCTAAGCCTTAAATGGGATGGGGAGCTAGGTATCAAGTGATGGGGTTTGGGTGCAGATGTATACTGCACCGACTTGGTGTTTTGATTTTATGTTTTATTTTCTTAAGTTGGACTTAGAAGTATTTTATTGGTTAGGTTTGATTAGGGGATTGTTTCGAGGCGTGAAATGTAAACTAAGCGTCCAATGAAATGATATCTAGTCTTAATAACTAAAACAGAAATAAATCTAGACCGAAGTAGTGAGTGATTAGAGCGGAGCATATAGACGATAGTCTCAGTCTATAATCTCCTAATCTTTTGCTCATTACCAAGGGCTGAAGCTAAACTTATTTAACATTTTGCATTTTAACGTTTTAACGTATTGTCTTATTAACGTAAACGTCTTGGTATCGTATAGTCAGCCTAGAGGAGACCGACTTTTACATACGATTTCTTCGTGTTTGTTTCCAAAATATGCCATTTTGTCACTTGTGTGCCAAAAAAACAGCAGCAACCTGTTGACTTCGTTAGACAGTCGTTGACACGTGTTGTTACCATGCACACTCGTAGTTTGGTTGTGAATGATTACTACATGTTTTCAAATAGTATTTCCTTTTTATTTTTTAATAGTCATATCGACCACACTTATTTGCGACTCGAATTAGCGTAAATCATCCCAAATATAGCTCCTACCTGGACTGAAAATATTGTGATGATTTATGATTCTATTTTTAGAATGTATGCGGATGTTACAAAAACATCGTAAAATTGACTTTATCTTGTAAGCTACAGCTGATGAATACGATAAGCAAGTATGGTAGCTAAGCAAGTATGGTAGCTAAGCAAGTATGGTAGCTAAGCGTGCCTCTAGCAGGCTTGTAGAGGCCCCTAAAAAGAAGGCTAAGTACACAGACTCGTGCGCATGTGGCAATAAAGATTGTATCAAACCAGGTGATCGTATAATTTCACTATCTAAAGCTTTAAACCCCGACTCGAAACACCATGTTAAGAAATCAGATGCTGAATCTAGTATGGTAGCTAAGCGTGCCTCTAGCAGGCTTGTAGAGGCCCCTAAAAAGAAGGCTAAGTACACAGACTCGTGCGCATGTGGCAATAAAGATTGTATCAAACCAGGTGATCGTATAATTTCACTATCTAAAGCTTTAAACCCCGACTCGAAACACCATGTTAAGAAATCAGATGCTGAATCTAGACTTTGGTTATATAAACTACAACCTGCAGCTACACCTGGGAACCTTCAAAGGAGACTACAAGATATACGCAACCCCAAATGTAGTACCGTTCATAGAGTTCCAGTGGGATAAAGATTATCAACTGAATACTGTTACTAAACTGAAACCGAGTAAGGATGGTATCATAAAGTGTATATGTACATTAGGGGAAGATGAGTGTGGTGAGAACATCAAGTTTGAGAACGAAGTTATTTGTGAAGAGAGTGGTGTTAGATGTTAGAAGAGTAAAACTGTACTATAATCAGATAAACAGTGCAGTAGGTGGTTGCAATCTCTTCATACACAGGAGACACTTTACTAAGGACCAGTACACGGACACAGGAAAGCGTGTTATACTTAAGGGTGATGCCTTCGTTCCGTGTGCAACACACACAAACTCCTAGAGCGAGGGCTTGTCCTTCTGAACGAAAGGAAATTGGAAGTCTTGTTTCTCGTGTGCACTATAGCATAGCAACTCGAAACGGTGCGTCGAGAATGAAGAGCGATAGTATGACACCCTCTAGAGTTAGTGATATACTAACACCTTTGTTCCACGAACAAAGAACTAAGATACGCGCACAAATTGAAACAGAACAGCGAGATCGTGAGAAGGAAGCACTTGGAGAACATAGTGGCATTAGTGCATCCCTCTTCTTTAAGAAGTTAGAACTACCGGCCTTCTGTCAGAAAGTTACAGGCGAGCCTAATTTGACAGTTTTGCGTATGCTGTTTAAGTATTTCAATCACAATGGTAGGTTGGTAGAACTTACGCTGTATAATAGTGAAGTTCGAAAACGTGTAGCAAAAGCGATGGAGCTTACCGAGGAAGACCTTGATCAAGAGGAGGAAGTGGAGACATCACGCAAGGGTTCACAGAAACTTTCTGTGTGGGAACAATTTGTATTGTTTATGGTGATATTTACGTATTGTCGTGATACTATGACTGTCGCCAGTGCATTGTTCGACGTGCACGAGTCTACCGCGCGTTGGTATTATATCACTTACACCATAGCTATGTTTCCGACAGCACAGCAGGCAGCAAAATGTACACCGGAGCGCACGAAAGTAGCACTTGACCTGCATGATAATATTGCACTATACATTGGGGATTGTACCGGAGAAAAGATTGAATTATCTGCTTGTGTCTCAAACGATTTGTATTCTGCAGCATTTAGTGAGTACAAAAACTGTACAACAGTTAAGCACAATGTTATCTCCTGTGGGAATACATATGTGCGTGATATCACTAAAGGATATTGTGGTGCATCCACCGATAACGGTATACATAACAACGAATTGTATGGGAGTAGAATGAGATGTCTCAGCAGTGTAGCTGATGAGGTGGCAAAAACAATACACATTTGTTATTTATACGATAAGGGACTGACTGACAGGTACGAACTCGAGAGTCACTTGATATATGTATGCACGCCACGAGAAAAACAGAATGGTCAGCTCACGTTTTCTCAACAGCGAGCAACAGATGACAGATCAATTGCGCGAGAGAGGATCAATATCGAAAGGAATATGAAAGAGTTCAGATGCTATTCTGCTATCAACTCATTACATGGAAGAGTTTTATCATTATCCAAAGTCGATTAGGCTAACTATGAGATCCAGGTGGCTAGGGAACTTGTCAACTTCAAAGCACCGAATACAGATTGGTGGCAAAACAAGCCAAGTAGTATTGGCCCAGATTTTACACATATAGAACCAGAGTTGACAGCGATACACATTGAAAATATTGTTGACTCCAGCTTTATTTGATTTAGTTTAAGTCTATGTCTAATAAATACAGATCGAGTATAACAACAATCTTCAATCCCCGATCTTTATTCGTGTTTGTTTCTATCTTGGCAGCACGATATGAAAGCAATAATTCAATTTCCTCCTGTGTTGGCGGCTCTCGCAGGAGGTTTCTATGTTTATAAGAGATTGGATTAAATTGCTCGCGAACATGTCCACAGCAAATCTCTGCTCATCTCTGTGTATCCTGCTATCAAGTCTGTGAATGGCTGGTTGGCGTTTACTTTTTTACCCTTTGATCGTTTAATCCAAGTCTTCACCCCATCCGTGGATCCAGTTGATCCTAATTCCACCATGCGTTCTAAGACAGCTCTAACATGTACACAATCTGTATGATTGTGACACGGACTAAATTCTTTCAGCTTGGCAGCTGTCAAGCCAATTTGATAAGTACAGAAGCAATCTTCCACACTTGATACAACTTTATCGCCCGAAGTTGGATCCTTGTCTACAAGCAGAACACATATTACATTCAATAATTCTTGACGCATAGATCTTGAGACCTTCCCCTTGAATCACATAAGTTGCATTTTCTTTTTATCCTCGTCTATGCAGTCTTTATATGTACACGTCAGTTTTACAAGTCTTCGCGCTTGTTGCTCACCAGCTCTTTGAGTGTATCCTGCAGCTCCAAAGTAATGCTTCACTAACTTAATAGAAATTGACACCTTATTGATTACATTCTGGTCGTAAGCTTCAAACCCACATTTATTGAATCATTCGCGCACGTCCGATTCAAGCTGCATACGCGATGCTAATAAAGCTTTTGGCAATTCAGGTACTATCTTCTTTTTAATGACAGTCTTTGTTGCAAGCATGTTGTAGCTAAGATAGTCTACCATCATCACTTTGGACTCATATGCCTTGGGTAGTGACGATAGATCGCTGACGTGCATACTGACGTAAATCATCCTTAGTCCACGCTGCAAAGTGTATCATATCTTTTGCAAAGTCGATACTCTCGTGTGGTAGTGGTGGTAGTCCAATCTTGTCACTCACCACACACGCCCATGGTTGTGCAGTTATGCCATACATGCCTCGCACCCAGTTGCGTACTTCTGATACTGACATTTGGTAAACTAGAGAAGATGTCTTTGTGCGTATATCTTCGGGTGTAAGCTGCAATAGTGCAAGCTTTCGTTCCATGTATTTTATTTAGAAAGGGTATAAACCTATCAGTGTAATAGCCGGGCCTCCACATTAGACTCTATGTTATAAACGTACTCTTAAGCAGTACGTATACTAAAAACGTACTCTTAATAGTACAAGGAACTTAAGTTTCCGAAATGGTTCTTAATGGTTTTATTAATTAATAACTTTTCCATTTTACATTTCAGATATTTGGACAAGGCCATTAAAAGGCCCCAGTAAAATACCAAACAAAAGATTTGATCTAGTTCTATTAATAGAACTATATTTACTTTCCAACTTTATTTATATCTGAATACTTCGGTAGCGAGATGGCTCAACCGAATATAGGTTTCTAGGGACTATTAACGTTACCTAGTTGATCCTCCGATCAGCCAACCAGATGTGCCAGTCTGATGAAGGCTAAGTCGGTAATTCTTGATAAGTGGCAAGTTATTGGTTAAGACAATAACTAAGGACATCAAGAGTTTTTTTCTTTTCTTCTAAAGATAGGATTTTATGAGTCTCTCGGATTCGCCCCAGAATAGAGCGACAACGAAACACTAAATAAAATCCCTTCGGCGGAAACAGTACTGAGAGGATTATATATAGGCAATGTCTCAGCCTCACAATCCCTCAGAGTAATGCTGTTTTCACGATTCATACCTAACTTTACTAAAAGTCTCATTTCGTTTATTTACTTTAAAACTTTCATGATACTTAGAAATTACCTACGCATTTATTTATTCTAAGGCGTTAATATCGCCTTGATAGACCGAATCTTACACATTTTAAAGTTAGCAAAGGTATTAATTACGTAGACTACTTAAGCGTAAAGGTAGATTAACTACCACAAAATTATTCTTGTCCAAGCTAGTCCTTAAGAGACAAGCTAGTAGTCATAAGTTAAGATTGTGACCAAGAAAGACAATACTCCTTCTAAGAAGCGTAGAGCTGAAAAAAAGAAGATGGAGAGAGAAGCCGCTAGCGCTGCCGATGCGTTTAACCGCAAAGTAGCCGAAGCACTTGCCTCCGACAATAATAGTCTACAGGACAATGCTTCAGATAAGGATGTAGCCATTCCGATTAAGGAGACTACTCCCACTGACAGAGCCCGAGGGCCAACTATTGCCTCAACTTCAAAGCTTGCATTTACGAAGCCAAGAAGTGAGACAAGGGACACGTCTCAAGACGACCCAACCAATTCTTCTGACGAAACTCAGAAAGAAAAATTCCCAATTATAAGGGAGTCCCCATTTATAGGGGACAAGGACAAATATCAGAAGGAACCTATAACGGAACCAGAAGAAGAGGCAAGCTCAAGTAGCAAACCCGAATCTACGTCCGAGATTACTAAGCCAGCGCGCATAAGTAAGTTAATTACTGAAAACACTAATCTTAAGAATCAGTTAGCCAACCTTATGAAAGACTTGACTGTTGAACATGTAGATCGATTGTATAGATCAGGAAAACATACACAGCACTTACGCGAGCATGTTTCTCCGGGCATTACTGAAGCCCTACAGAAGTGGACAGAACGTCGATGATTCGAGCGCTACACCTGTGGCATACGAGCCAGATGTGCTCAGCGTATCTATACCTTACGAGGTACTACCACCAGAACTTCAGGCTAATTACTCGCCTGTTCTGACACCCGGCCGTGAGTCACCCGACCTTGAGGGTATTATAGACCCAGAGGCAGGTAGAAATACTCCGCCACCTTTACCCAATTGGGATGACAATCGTCGGAAACCAGTTAAGACTGGGTATGTGATCCAGACGCATGAATCACCTAAGATTATATTACCAACCACTATCCGAGGGACAGAGCATCGAAAGGCCCCGACCATGGATTTTACAAGGGGTAATAAACACCCCCGTAAACGTGTTAACGAAGTCGAATTCAATCGCTTCGATCGCACAGCATTGCACCAGCCCGCAGAGGATTTCCACTCTGACGAGGTGACCGAACTTAACAAATCGGTCGACGATTACACCATTGAAATGGAAATCGCCCACGATGCGCATCATGCTGATGATGTCTCATATTTTGCCAATATGATTGCGATTAAGCAAAAGCGCATCGATCAGCTACTTCAGGCCCAACGTGGACAAGACCACAGGGATAACCAGAAGTACAAGGGACAGATCAGTCGACTTAAGTCGAACTGGGATGCCAACAATAAGCAGGTCGAGTTTATAAACAACTATGACCTCGACACGCTACCCCGTACGCTTAATGCGTTTACGGTCATGCTAGAGACGAATGATATCGCTCCCCAGCAATGGATCTCCGCTTTAATGCAGACGTTTGACCCTACAGGTACAAGTTACTTGATCCTGCAGCGACACCAGCATGAGCTAGACACTTGTCGTGACTGGCCAGCTATGTGTTGGTTGGATACATTTTTATTAAGTAAGGACATGCATAGCCCAGGACTGAGTTCAATTTTAACTGAACCAGTTGAGAACACGCTCATTCAGAGTTATATTCTGAAGTTAGATGCTGACCTGAAACGTCCAGATATAACTAAGGACAAGGCACAGTGATTATACGAGTTCCTGGTTATGCACGTGTTCTGTAAGAACATAGGGAATAACGACCGTGAGAGCCTGTACACCGAGTTGCGACGTAAACACGCGACTGAGGCTCGAGACAAGGGACATGAAACAAAGTTTTATCTATCCCGACTTACATGGGAACAGTTTTATGATAATGTATCCACTCTTTTTCCCGCACACCGAGTAACATCGAAGGGAAAAGCGGCTGTTAAGAAGCCGCGGGAGCACACCGATCACGGGTACGTAACCAGGTAGACCTCAAACAAGAGGCCCCAACATTCACGTGCTCGTGACTCCACTCTATCCACGCGACCCAATAAACGGGCACGCGCGGAGGCGAAGGACAAGGAACCTCCATTAAAGGAGATTAAGAAATGTACCGACGCACAGTGTGCGTATGACATGTACCAATTGACCCCTAACGGTTATTGGAATGGCAGGCATGCATCCACCTGTACACACTTTCTTATTAAGTGCGACAAGTGTGAGAAGACCAATGGCTATCACACTAAGTCTTGTGACAAAAAGCCCGACATTAAGTTGGAGTGAAAGTACTACCAGGTACAATCGTTTCACAGACAATACAACGACTCTTTAGATGAGCGTGTAATAATCCCTGTATACTGCAATGGAAATAAAATCCTTGTGTTGATTGATCCTGGTTCAGAAATTTCATGTATATCCGATCGCTTTGCATTAACGAAAGATATCGAAAGGAGAACACAAACTACTCACCTCATTTTAGCTGATGATAAAACTTCTAAGTGTGATACCATGGCCACAGATGTTAAAATCTCCCTGGCCGATGATAGGAGTATCACTACCCAAGCTGTGATAGTTAAGATGTCACAGAAGTACGACATTATAGTCGGAATGAGCGATTTACTCACTCTAGGTATAACCGTAACTGGTCTACCAACTAACATAGATCCATTAAAGGATCAGTCAGACGATAACTGTCTAAATCCATATAAGCCTCCGTCAGACACAGTCAAGGCATTAATACCTGACTTTGCGAACAAAATCATAAATCTGATTCTAGTTAATAAGAAGATAAAGATCACAGATTAGGCAAAATTCCATTTTAACGACGGGTAT
>NW_014040306.1:38883-60396 GCF_001186125.1 Sphaeroforma arctica JP610 | reverse complement strand
CCAAATATTGGTTCAAACCAAATCATCGCGCTTGTTGGTTCCGACTATGATACTCCCGATCCAGGCCAGCCAACACATACCGAATTCATCCGTGGTCTGGTGTGGTATTGGCTTACCCCTATCCTCGCTTCTCGACCGGATTATGACGGATAACCTGGTCCTTCTCGGTATTTCGTACTCTGCACTAACCCATTCCGCGGCACTACACGGCGCAGACCCGATCCGTACCACAGAGGTGGGTACTCTACTTAGTAGGTCAGCAAGCAAATATATAGAACATTCGATAGTAACAGTGTTTTGTCAACACCGGCCCGAATTGACTCAGCACATATCTTTCATTGTCGACTCACTTGGCCCAAGCTTCAAACGGGAATTTACTGACCACTTCTTCCCATCAATCTTTCCTGAACCACTACAGCGACTATGAGAGCCATACCATATGTTCATACATTGTATCATACATACTTGCCATTTTTGAAATAAATAATATTATCCCTCCTATAGACTCGACTCTCTGTCGTGTTATACGTATAATCGAGGGAATTTGGAAGTGTAGATAAATAAGGGCAAAAGACTCAGTGGATGTCAACTAGATTTGAAAATAATAGGGTTTAGCCGTAAGGCGGGCGTGGGCGTGTAGCTGACTAGCTGTAAATAGATGAATACTAGCGATAGATAGCTGGGTATCCCAGGCTACCAGCCTGTGTGGGTTTGTAAAGTTATAATACTTGTTTTCGTTGTTTAAAAAAAAATTATAATGTATAAAAAATTTTTTTTTTCGCATGTATTGGTTCTATTTTTTATAAATATAACAAGTGTATAACATAAAAATTAAAATATATTTACTTTTGTTCGTTTGTCCCGTTTTGGTGAGGCAAAATCCGTCACAACTCACAACCAGGATGTGCCCTGAGTCCCTGACGGTCTGAGAGTGCTGAGTGACACTCTGGGAGTCTCTCTAGAGGCCTCTGTATAAATACCGCTGAAGTTTGGGGCACGGAGTCACTGACTTTAAGACTTACTCACCCGGGTCACCCTCTGCTCAGTGCTCACCGGCTCACCCTCCTTCTTTTGTTGTTTTTTAAATTTTTATATACACTGCTCTCTTGTAGGATTTAAAGCACAAATAGGAAACATATTTTTGTGTTCTGACCAGTGGCCCCACTCATGACTCAGGCGGGGAGTCTGGACTCTGGCACTCTTATGACTGACTCTTGCCCTAAATAGCCCCCAGGCCCAGGACTCCAGTAAATAGTTCAATCTCTACTCTAGTCTCAGCCTCTCCGGCTCTCCGCCCGGTTTGCTGTTACTGTTTTGTTTTGCAATAAAAATCTAAAAACACAACTTCCGGATTCTTTCCACCCCCCCCACCAGAGAGAGAGAAGCTCTTTACACAGTGGTGAGTGGTCACAGTCACAGGACACAGGCACAGGCGCCGCACAGCCACAGTTCAGATGAGAACTTCTCATTGCCCCAACTCAGTCTGACAAAATACAAATATGGTAGTAAAATATTACCAAATCCATAGAACCACAAACAAAATATATATTTACAAAGAAGTTCTTGACATTGATGGATACAAATATAGCCAGAAGTGAGAAGTCAATACGCATCTAGTTCCTTTTAGTCATAAGCGACAACAGAGAGAAGATGAAGTATAACAATCTGGGCAATAGCGGCATCCTAGTGTCCGGTATGTACGTGGGCTGTGTTTTGTTTTGCATATATCTACAATGCATCTGCTGACCCACGCTGTACTGAACAGCAAGTTCAGAATTTCGTTGGCTTCTCTTAGTAGGTGAGTAGAACAGGTTCACAATTATGTATGGGGTGGAATAGAGCACGGTTATAGCGAAACAAATATATTAATACAGATTAGCGTAATTTATATGTGTCCACTCTGAACGTTAAGAAAGCACACCTAGTTCGTTTCTATATCTTGCGATTTCTACTTGTTACTTATACTTGACACCTGTACATTCACCTAACCCGAAACAATCAACCACAAACTGTGTTCCAGAATTATCGTTCGGATCATGGGTGACCTTCGGAAACACAACCGACTCTACCTTGGCCTTTGATTTGATGAAGAAGGCGTATGAGGGAGGAATCAATATGTTTGACAATGCTGAGGGGTACACTGCAGGTAGTTCCGAGACAGTCATGGGAGATGCTGTCCAGCAGGGTATCGAGGAGGGTGTCTGGGAACGATCTGACTTGGTGCTTACCACTAAGATTTTCTTCGGTATCAAGGCCGGCCCCAATGCCCGCGGCTGCTCGAGAAAGCATATTGTTGAAGGCACCCAAGGTGTGTTCTTTGACATCTATTTGAGGGGTCAGTGTGAGTCAACTGTGCGATACATATCTAACGACAATGTCATGTTTTGGAAAAGATCTAACTTGTTACGAACACTATGATGCGCCTATCAATATTCGAATTCTATATCCAACTCGGTGGCCATGTAAATACATTGTTTTGACATTTGTCTTCTTTCTAGTAATATTACAGCTTGTGTTTTATGTGTATATAATCCATCCATGTATATATATATATGTCTAAATGTACCTAGAGTTTATGTGTGTATTTGATTAATATGTGTATATAGTATATATTTATGTATATTTTCATGGATGTATGACGTATGTATGTGTGTGTACATATATATATCCATATCCATATGTATATATATCCATATATGTATATGAACTCGTGTGCATGCATTTCTTCACATATAGAAGTGCATAGAGATATTTATTCTATATACTGTATATAAATATACGTATATGATAATGTCCGCATACAGACATTTCTACATATATATATATATACGTATTTATAGTCATACCTCATTTTTAGTCCATAGTTCGTTTCTGGCCAGAGATTATACAGATTTCGAGTTAGAAATTTATGTATATTTTCATGGATGTATGATGTATGTATGTGTGTGTTCAAATATATATGCATATGTATAAGTATATATATCCATTTATGTATATGAGAATACTCGCGTACATATATATTTTATATAGATGTGCATATAGATATTTTATTTGTATATATATACTGTATATAAATATACGTAAACGTATATGATAATACTGGCATACATACATATATAATCATACCTCATTTTTAATACATAGTTCGTTCCTGGCCAAAGAATATACAGATTTCAAGGTGGACATTAAGTATATTTTCATGGATGTATGATGTATGTATGTGTGTGTACATATATATATGCATATATGTATATGAGAATACTCGCATACATACATTTCTTTATATACCGATGTGCATATAAATATTTATTTGTATTATACTGTAGATAGAGGTGGACAAATATGTATGATGTATGTATGTGTGTATACATATATGTGCATATGTATATGTATATATATATGCGTGTATGTATATGAGAGTACTCGCGCACATAAATTTCTTTATATAAAGATGTGAATAACGATATTTTATTTGTATATATATACGTATATGATAAAACTGGCATACATACATATATTTATATAAATGTGAATATATATATAATATTGGCATGTATATTTATTTATATATATATATACATAGGCATACCTTAGTTTTAGTGCATAGTTCGTTTCTGGCCAAAGATTATACAGATTTTGATGTTGACAATCGCGGAGTAGTAAAAGAAGTTTCTCCATTAACACGTACATACAAGTTTATGGGTGTATCCGTTGTATAACTGTTTAATATATATATAATTGTATAATATATACATATATATATATGTATATTGGTGTGTGTACAAGAATGTTATGTTCATATATATATATACGGATATATATTTATGTACAGGCGATCTGCTTGTTGTTGTTATCCTCCGGGCTATGTCTTGTTACAAAGTACAGAATTCGAAAGAAGCACCTGACTAAGCATTATCACAACCATAACGACTCGACCTCGGACTATTTACCTAGGCTTCGCTTATGTACTGTGGCATTATCTGTGCAGCATACCTGACTCACCCAATGTTACCATGGTCCTCAGCTGCACTCAAGCGAATGAAGCTGGACTATTTTGATCTGGTCTTCTGCCACAGACCCGACCCACGCACGCCCATTGAGGAGACTGTACGTGCCATGAACCACATCATTGATAAGGGCTGGGCGTTCTACTGGGGCACCAGTGAGTGGGACGCAACTCAGATCACGAAGGCTTGCGAAGTTGCCGATCGTCTGGGCTTGATAAGGCCGGTGGGTAGAGTTTGTTGAAGTGCATGAGTGGTGAATTTTTTTATAATCTGATGGGTTGATTGGCGGGATATCAATAGAGGAATCAGAATTGAGCGTTATGCATGTGTTTAAACCTCTAAACCCCAAGCCCTAAAAAGTAGAGGAATCAGAATTGAGCGTTATGCATGTGTCACAATTTGAAGGATTTGCTTCTGCAGTTGTGGTTGTGTCAGCTTCGAGACGAAAGCTAATGCCACAATTTGCAATGCATGTCTATTTCTTCATGTCGAATAGAGGCTGTGGCAAACCGAGTTCAACCCTTACGTATATTCGTTCAACTCGCATAGGAGTGATTCGGTGTTGTGAATCTGATGTTATACTCAATTAAATTCCTATCATCCTCTCCACTAATAATCTATACGCACTTTGTTTTGTTTTTTCTATAAAACTGTGGCGTTGCTTTTTCTTTGTCACTTGGGGAAACTCGTGCGCTCAACGAGCTCATCTCTTTTATTTTCTGTAGGTTATGGATCAGGTACAATACAACATGTTCCACCGAGACAAAGTGGAGCGCGATTACCAACCCCTGTATAATGACTACGGATACGGTCTTACCATTTGGTCGCCTCTTGCGTCGGGCATTCTGACAGGGAAATACAGCGGCAACAATGTTCCAGGTGGGTTGCATGTGCATTGTAGATGAGACAGAGCAACAGACTGTCTCATCTCGCACATCCTGCATACGTGCCTACCTTCTTTTCAATGTTTTCAAGCAATCATGTACATGGAAGATACAGGCTTATGCGCTTAGAGTAGAGCGGTTTTGCCCAACCAAAGCTTGCAACTTGAATGCATGTATATTAGTCGTATAAATTGAATATACTAGTGTTAAGCTGTATCGACTGATGCGTTTAGAGTAAAGTTGTTTTGCCCAACCAAAGCTTGCAACTTGAATGCATGTATATTAGTCGTATAAATAGATTATACTAGTGTTAAGCTGTATCGATGTCGGTTGACACAAGCGCATGCGATCGTTGCTGCTCTTGGCTGACTCAGTGAAATATAAACTTCGACGTCTCGTCAAACTGCGAACATATGAGCGAGAAGGCACATAGGCAAATCTTTGCTCTCTTTGTGATAATCACGCCCTGTAAGTAATTGCACTATAAAACTCACATTCACGCACCAATTTCACTTCTGCAGAGGGATCACGTCTTGCCCAAGAAGAATACAAATGGTTGAAGGACTCAAAGTTTGTCAAACAGGCCGACCAGATTACGCGAACAGACAACTGTATGTATGGAATATTGTCACGGACACAGGTGTTGTAACGATGTGAGACGCGTTTTGATCAGATATGTTGTATGTCGCGGTACAAGCTTCAGCACACCCCACCTGCTAGTTGTAGCTGGCATATGCTTCAAGCGTGTAGGTACGACTGAAAATCTAGCGTGAAAACATCTAAATTTGTCGTTTTTCCGCCCTGGCAGTGAAACCAATTGCCGAGGAAATCGGCTGTTCGCTAGCGCAGCTCGCAATTGCTTGGTGTGTCGCCAATCCTAAGGTGTCTACCACGGTAAGCTTAGTTGTACGCGCGTGAATTCTAAACGAGAGCTTTTCGGGCTGATATTCAGTTTATTGATTTCTAGTACTGGAATTTGTTTTAATATGCACAGGTACTGCTACATAATCCTCTAACATGTTCAATTTTCTCGTGATCATAAACTGTGATACTGAAGATTCTGGGAGCGACGAGTGTCAAGCAATTGGACCAGAATCTTGCAGCTCTGGACTACGTTGAGAAGCTCACGCCCGATGTCATGACTCGCATCGAGGAGATAATCAAGTCAAAGGTTCGTGTGCGATTTAATTTTATAATGGCTATTTCAATTGCGAATTTGTGTTTGGTAGTGATGCAAACCAGATATTACAGTTTATGCTTTCGCTGTACCTCTGCCTCATACCTGTCATTACCCACGCTTGTATCTATCACACTTCTCTGCAAATTTTAGCCGGCGGTGGATGAAATCTATGTGCAGACTACGGGCTTGCGATCAGGACCTAATTATTAGTTCAGCGGAACACATGAAAATATTCCAATGTACGTTGCAAGAACACCATTTTTTTTCAGTGAGCTAAAGGAATATTTTCCAAGCCTTAAACAAGTCTATATATGTCCTATAGGACTCAGTCTACCAAAAAGGTTGGTAAGCTTAGATAATTCTAGTGGGTAGAAGAGGCATGTCGCGCATCTGCTTTCTTTATCCATAAGGGGTGGTCGAACTGGGGGCAACCTCCCTTCCCTCAAGTCCTTTTTTGGAACATAGAAATGATGTCTAGATGTCCTGTAGTGGACAACCCCGCCGATTATAATTTCATTGGCTTCCGGCTATAGCCGATACAAGTGTATATGAGCAAGAATTTTACCTTGCTAGAATAATTTATGGAATTCGTCTTGTGGTTGAATGGGTGCAAACTTCTTGGTACCCTTTCAAATTAAAAACATCATTCCCCAATAGTATTAGAAATTAAAAATTAACTTTCCATCGAGTTTTTGTCTTCTAAGAGAAAGAAGACCTTTTCATCTTGGTAGCTCTTTTAGCAATAGTATATGAAAGCAACCTTTTACCTGCCCCCTTGTTCTCAGTTTACATTCTTCCTATGTCACAATAAGCTAATAGTAAGCCCGACTCGTAAAATAATCGATCTAGTATCCATATCACAATTCTCATCCGAGGTAACATGGGTAGAGAAGAGATCTCAGGAGATGAAAGGGGGGGGGGTCGAGGAGTGACCGACTAAATTTTAAAGATATTAAGAGTTGCATTAGTCCAATCCCAATATTGCATTCACATACATAGAAAACCACAATGAATTCGAATGTCACTATGCTTTTGCAGACATTCACAATACAGGGATCAGCGCTCTGTATCGTGGGAAGTTTATATCGACTGCACCAATCCCCCTTGAACCCGTTTGACAAACTAGAATTGGGCCTACTATGTTTTCGTTTCTAATGCTGTTAGAATTTGTCATACCCGCAGTAGTTGGGTAATCCCTTAATATAAACAATGCATGGCTCAGCGCTCGTTCTGCGCCGCCCTGACAATTGGGGGGGTTTTTAGGAGTTTCGTATCGACTACACCAAACCCCCTCCCCAACAATTTCTTTGAACCTGTTTAAAAAAATTAAATTCGGCTTGCTATGTTTTTCCTATGATTATAGCGTTGAGACTGATAGAAGGCTACTTCTAACGTAATAGATTATTCAAGGATATACTGGAGTCATACACCGTATTCAATCAATATATTGTCTCTGCCAACTACGGCAGTGAGATAAAGTAGAAACTAGGGAAATATACGGAACTTATTATCGTAATTATCCATCATAACTAGCAAGAAATTCTTCTTCTTGGGAATCCATTCTTGATAGGC
Organism: Sphaeroforma arctica JP610; assembly: GCF_001186125.1. Classification (NCBI taxonomy): domain Eukaryota; class Ichthyosporea; order Ichthyophonida; genus Sphaeroforma; species Sphaeroforma arctica. Next base: position 52,753 of record NW_014040306.1, on the reverse strand, counting down.
TTTTGAATTTAGCTATTCAGTAAGGTATTTAAGGAGACATCTGGTAAACAATCGTTTAGATTCCTGTATCCTTTCGTACAATGGGAATCTTCAATTCAAATTTCTAGGTGGAAATAAAAAATACAAACATACCTGTCTCACGGCGGTTTTCACTATTCTCAAGTTCTACTTTTATGGACGAACAATCCAACCTTTTCAAAATCCTTAGATGCGGATAGACAGCATCACTAAGGGTGTCAAGAGGGAGCGGTACGATCTGTTTTAACTTCACAGATATTTAATCTTCCTTTAAGCGCCCATTCTTTCCAAACATTTCAATCGAGAAGATGTAGATAAGACTACATCGTTAAGGGTGTCAAGAGTGAATCAAACGGAATATCTATTTCGACATCACAGATAATACCCTTCTGGAATTGACTAACAGTCCAACTTTTGCCAAGACATTACAATCGAAAAGATGTAGATATGCCACATCGCTAAGGTTGTCAAAAGGGAATTGAACACGACAATATGTTTTGACTTCATATATATTTACCCTTGGTGTGGGAATGGCCAACATGTGATTATAAGCTGACTATGTGTATTTCTCGGTTGATGGGGACTCATACCTTGTCAGTCGCTATTGGGTAGATTCCTAGTTTGGTTAACAATCGTATATTAAAATTTTATATGGGTCTTATAAACCTCTGCTCTAGATACAAATTTTTAAACCGTGAGAGGCGGTATGCGGGCAAAGTCGGTCAATTTTGGTTCGAGAGGAATCGTTCTAGAATTTAAAGTGGACTGCTTGGCCTGATTCGGAGCCTTTTCGGGACATAGACTGAATCGATGTGGAGATGGTATCACCTTACAATAGGGACATGGACGTTCCTCACGCACCCCTTTCTTATCTTGGGCTTATTCTACTGGTTTGGTTTGACTAGGTGCACCGTTGTCCGGTTTGTGCCGTTTATTAGTAGTAGTAGTGCTACTCTCAGCTTGGTTGATTGTCTGTGTGTTTTGACGCTTGTTCTGCATTCGCAACTGTTCCCTTAGCATTCGATATTCCTTGCATCTTGGACGCCGCTCTTATGTTTGCCTCAGTCATAGTATAAAGCTTAGTGTGTTCTATATCTGACTAGCGCCCTTTACTTCCATCAGGTTGCTTGTCTGCTTTGATTAGAGCATCCGCCTGTGATTGTTGTCCGTAGTACATAAGTGCTTGTGCCTTTGTACTTTGAAGAGTTGAAAGTGTATGGGCTCCTTGTCTAAGTTGCGGTAACGCTCCTCTAACATCGCCATTGTCTTATGCGCACACTCTGTGCGCACTTCCACGTTCAGCTTCTTGTTCTACATGTCATTGAGAAACTTCTCCAACAGATAGTCTACTGGGTGGGGCCTGAGTCAGTCAATAATGATCCTATTGAATTGCTCAGGTTCCTTGAAGTGCTTAGTTGTATGCGTCTCAGAATATTTTTAAGTTATTGTGTACTGACTTGGTCTTCTCCGTTGCATCAAAGGAATCTAATATGTTTCTCACTAGTGCTGGGTACTGACACAGCGGCATGGACTTTGCTAGGAATAGATCTCTACATTGCGTAGTGAACTCTATGATGTCTTCATAATTTTCCATTCTAAAGTGACTATCTTTAGTTAGCTTAGGAAATTCTGAAGTCTTTAGTAGTTTTGCAAGAGGTGGTTCTTTTAACTGGTCCCCTAAGCGTGAACGCATGAGCTCTAACTCACTAATGTATTGACTTATTTGAATGAGGTCATCTTCCTCATCGACACCACAATTGTCGAGAGCTAAATCATATCGTCGTCTGAGCTCCGAATCCACGAGTGGCATGCGTCGTTCTGACTGTTGATCATGAATGCCTACCCTCATCTTGTGTAGAGTCGGTATAGGCACCGGTACTGTTTGTTAAAACCTTGGCAGACACTCTTGTCTATTTCTAGACGCATCGCTGAGGCTAGTATGGATACCCCAGCCGGTGTAGGCTGGCCGGAGCCACTGCCTGGGCTTGGCCCCCTCAATGTCACCACCATACACGCTCGCCCTGGTTGCCGTTGGCATCTTGAGATGTCTGTGATGGCGTGTGGGTATTGCGGGTTATCAATAAAAACTCTTGCTATATTCTGTGCGAATGCGCGCGCTTCACCCCCCTTGTCTTTAATAATGATTCGTATAAAATAAAATAAATTCGAAGTTATTTATACTTACTATTGTAGTGTTGTTGTTTCGCTGCACTTCCGCGGGAAGTGTTTACCGTACTGTATGGTACGGTAGCTTGTTGCTTTGTTCCCTGTGTTTATAAGGGGTGAAAACGGTGTTTGTTAGTCAAGCTTATTTCGTCACGTCTGGACTTACTTGTGCTTATTCTTCAATGAGATGTTCGGTCCCAATGACGTCACCGGTGAAGTTCGGTGCTGTTGCAGGCCCTTGTTATGTATCGAACATCCATGCCTTAGTAGGCTGTACCTTTGTTTGTAGTGTACCGAACTTTTGTGATTTATTCTGTTCGAATATTCTTGTATTGTTAGTCCACTGTAGATTATTCTGTTGAATATTTATGTGTACCAAACTATTGTATTATTAGTCTGTTGTATACTTGTACCAGTGTATGTTTTAGTGTGTTGTATACCTGTCTCTATACTAGGTGTTCGAATATTCTTGTATTGTTAGTCCACTGTAGATTATTCTGTTGCATATTTATGTGTACCAAACTATTGTTTTATTAGTCTGTTGTATACTTGTACTAGTGTATGTTTTAGTGTGTTGTATACCTGTCTCTATACTAGGTGATGGTAGTGTCACCCTCGATGTAGTGGGTGCTTGACTAATTGTCCTTCTGATCCCTTGAGCTCTTAGTTAGTTTTTCGTTCACAGTAATTATGTGATACACTTTGTGTTCAATTGATCTGGTTGCACACTATTCGTCATCGTTTGATGTTCTGTGTGTTCTTGGTCTATCGGATACCCAGTTATGATTTGTGGGCACCAAGATGTTGTGTGTATTCACGTGTAATTATTAATTACTGTTGTATGCATTTCACCTTTTGCTGATGTTTGGTTGCGTTCTCTTGATCTGATTTGATCTGAATGAAGCTTTACATGTATGTCTCCCTTTTTTGGTACTATGTGCTCCAAGTACACCTTATTGTTATTAATGTATTGGTATCTCTCTAAATCTCTGAACGTTTTCAATCGACTATAATGGTGTTTTGTATTTGATTGTTCTTAGAGTTTTTGTTCATTGATCAGATTGATGTTACCATAAGTAATGGAAATATTTTTGTTTCCTGTATCACTTATCTTGTATCTTTGATAACACTAGTCTCTATTGTTCTAACTCTAGCCTTAGTTGTGGCTAAATACTTGTTGTTCATGTCCTATCCTGTATGTTTTTGTAGGCATGTGTCTGTGTATATGTGATTTAGGATTGTTCCATGTGTGACTTGCATTTCTCACTTTTGTGATTTGGTTTTCTGAGAATTGTAGTCCTAATTACACTTTCCTCTGCTTGCGGTATTATTCACTCTTTCGTGTATTAACCCTGCTCTAGCTGTGTGCTAGATATACTGCCTTTTATTTGTGTATGGATGTCTTGATGCTCGTAGTAGATCCTACTTGGGTGTTTGTTGCGCCCTGTTCTGTTGTCTACGGTCTTTTGTTTTCAGGGTTTATTAGTGTTTGTGACTAGTGACACTTCTATTTTTTGTGACTGTTCGTCGTGGTTGTATTTGTAGTTCGTTGATTTCTTGTAAGGATACATGATCTTTGTCTCCATTTGACTTGAAATGTTATCACTTTGGTTAGTGACCCTGCTGTGCTTACGTGCTACAAATAGTAAGCGTGCACACATTGATATTTTTATCATTTATCGCTAATGTGGGTGACTGAAATTGTTTAGCAACTCGTCTGATGTGTTTGCACTATAGATGGACCTTGTGATCTTCTGCGCATGAGATGATCCATTCACACTGGTGCGCATAACCATAAATTTTGTCTGTGCCTATTCTCTCTCACGCGGAGTTTCGGTATAGCTTACCGGTTCTACCGCTAATATTTCTGATGACTCCAATATCAGAAATATTTCAATCCTAATTCCAAAACTCAATATTCGATGATCCTGAGTTTTGGGATTTGGATTGGCTTTTTGATTCTGGTCCCTAGATGCTACAAACCAAGCATGTGGACAAAGTACCGTGGACGGAGATATAGGACCGGACCAGAGTACCGGACTGACAAGAGGAATTTAGGACCGGACCAGAGGACCGCAACTCAGGGAAATAATTTAGAACCGAACCAGGGGCTCGGGCCTAAGAGGATTTTATTGAGGAACGGATCCGAGGACCGGACTAGATAGTAGAATATTTCGTTTAGTGAGAAAGAATCATGACTCGTCGGATGTCATCATTATTTAGTAACTAGGAGACCATAATCTTAGATACGGAGATTTTCACAATCTGCCGTTGTTAGAGAAAGTCTCGTCCCATATAGGAGCGTGATTAATAAATACAGCAGACGCGCCGTTCACAACGGCACTTCTAACTGAGTTCACTTATTTAAGACTTAACACTCTTTATTAAGTATCACTTGGTTTTGACTACATTTTTGAGTGACCGAACTACTGTATTTATTATACTACGTTCTTTGAAGTTTAAATCAACTAAAAAACAACTTAGTGTAAAATAAATAAAAATTCAACGATGGCGGGACCCAAGACTAGACCGTTGCCAACGGTGGGTAAACAAGCTTGTGATCGGTTGTTGAGTCGGTTGATTCGAAATCTTCGCCGTTTAACCGAGCTATGCGATAAGATGGAGTCAGCACTTGCCAAGAAACCTGCACCTGAAGATGCCAAGAAGGTCGAAATCCATTTGGAATTAACCCGTTTGCTTTCGGAAGGTCAATACTCAAATTAAAACCTTAGGTAAGCTTCAACAGTCCCCAAGCTGGATTTCTGATGTAGAGGGACGCCTGAATACGATGATGCATGTGCAGGAGGCCACGGTCAATATTCGTCTTATTCAAGAGCAACTCCGCCAACTCCGTGAGTTGTCACTGGCGGATATTGACACGTCTACACCCCAGGACTTGGACCAGGCGACCGTGGATGAGGACTTTTCTGAGACTTCGACCGAACCGACAGTGCAACAACGTTGAGCTCCTCAACACCCATCACAGGCAGGGTCGACACCCACTCGCCAGTTACATGACGAAGGGGCTAACAACATGAACCAAATTAGCTCCGTGAAACGTAAAATTGGACGTACGAAGCCTATACCTCAGGTGGCTCCTCACGGTAATGTCCATGTCACTCACAGATAGCGGTCGTTGCACAACGCTCAAAATCGAGCACAAACGATTCCGACCCCTGAGGAGATGCCGGCTAATGGTCCGGATTGGTATCAGGCATCGAACGATAATGCCCATGCTTCTCGCAGAGCGCGATTGTTGACAACCGCTCAAAATCGAGCACAAACGATTCCGACCCCTGGGAATATGCCGGCTAATGGTCCGGATTGGTATCAGGCATCGAACGATAATGCCCATGCTTCTCGCAGAGCGCGATTGTTGACAAACGCTCAAAATCGGGCACAGACAATTCCGACCCCTGATGAAATACCACCTAATGGTCCGGATTGGTATCAGGACTCGAAAACTTTGGTGAAATCGCCTGGTAGAATTTATTTGGAACCTGCGGGTTTACACTTGGACATGGACACTCCTCGGAATTTATCGTCGTCGGCAAAGCGTTTCTTTGATGCCTTCCGCAAAGTAATGAAGTCCCGGCGGCAACAGATGAACCAGAGTCATGTGGCAACGAACTTATTTCGTGATAGGTTGCAACGGCAACGTAAACCACGTTCACCAGAGGAGTTACAGGAGAACTCTCAGAATGCTGCGAATGTCTCTATTGATACAATTGCATATCACAAGCACCTTCCTGTTCATCACGACCGCTACTTGGAAGAACCACAGTCAGTGAAACGTCATAACGGCTCGAAACCTACGGAGCCTAGCATTACTGCATCGACAGCGGCCGAGATGAAAATGCAAGTTTTTCAACTGACCCAACGAATGATGCAGGCAGAAGCAAGCGGGCGTATAGACGATGCGCGTGCGCTACAGCGTCTAATTCGTGCGTCGAAAGAGACTCTGAAGACGTGTTCAATAACGGTCGACAAGCGAACACCGAAGGAATGGCCACCCAACCCGCAGGTTAATACAGCTACACGCTTTTATCTTGGACTGGCACAAGAGTGCGCGATTCCACAAGCTAGAACCAATTCACAGCATGAAGGGGCTCCAAAAGCGCTATTGGATTTTTTGTGGAAAACGAGCAACAGAAGCAGGCGGGCGTATAGACGATGCGCGTGCGCTACAGCGTCTAATTCGTGCGTCGAAAGAGACTCTGAAGACGTGTTCAATAACGGTCGACAAGCGAACACCGAAGGAATGGCCACCCAACCCGCAGGTTAATAAAGCTACACGCTTTTATCTTGGACTGGCACAAGAGTGCGCGATTCAACAAGCTAGAACCAATTCACGGCATGAAGGGGCTCCAAAAGCGCTATTGAATTTCTTGTGGAAAACGAGCAAAAATTACAGCCTCTGACATTTGAGGATGCCACTGCTTTTATTGTACGTACACAAGAGCAAGACCTGGAGGATAATGCATACCGCCAGGTATTAGCATGCATGAAGCTGAAGCCATCGGTACCGCTTGATACTCAGATTCGTGATTTTGAACGCCAGGTGGAGTTCATGGAAATGCGACAGTATGAGAACCCCCTACAAATATACCGCAACCATGGTATACTTAATCTTATACGCCAAGCTGAAGGTGGGGCGTACTACCGGGATACTCTTCGAATGCATCCACAGTGGCAAAACTATTCGTATGAAAAGATGCGCGATGTATTCCGTACGAACATTGACAAAGCAGAAGAAAATCGCCAGGACAATTTTTCGCGACCTCTACGAATTCCGGGGAACTTGCGATCACGCTCAAATTTGTGTACGGAAGCGAGTACACGCGCCAACCCGCATGCACCGCCTACATCGAACCCACGGGTTCGTTGTCGATCATGTGCACAAAACATTCCGCCGGGACCAGGACATGCAAGTCGTTGTCCTAACTTACAACGAGTACCGGTCCAGGCTAGTACAGGTAGCCGCACACAAAATGGTGGGGCTACAGTTCAACGTACATCGGCTACAAGCACATCGACACGCGGGACTACGGATCGAGTATTAATTTCCGACCCCGTGTTAACTTAGAGGACGGTGATATTATGCCTGATCAACCAACCACCGAGACGGGGGAGACTGAAGTGATGCACATTCATGATTTGGTCGATGAGTCGTATGTGCAGAGTGACGATGAGTTGATGGAAGAAGAGCGGACACCCGATGGTTTGGAAGTTGGAACACAGGCTGGGGTGCTTAATGTGAACATGTGCATGTCATTCGGTCGTACGGCAACAAGAATATTTGCAGTAAAAGATAAATTGTTTCCTACTGACAACCGTGTATATGTTACTTTACAAGTGAACGGACATGACATGCGCACCCTTATTGACACGGGGGCCAACCTTTCAGTCATCACTCAGGCATCCGCAGCTAAGGCACACCTCTCTATTACACCACCGGCCAAGGATAGTTACATATACTTGGTGGACAAAGCCTTCAGGACTCCACGCTTGGGCAAAACACAAGCAACAAAGGTCCAGTACGGGTCAGCTGCTACTGAGGGTTGTACATTTGAACTTATGAACCTACCGGATAATATTGATATAATATTGGGAATGGATATTATGGGTGAGTTGGGATTAGGCTTAACCGGATTAGTATCTCCATTTCCAGATATTAATCGGAATGTTATGGATAAACTACTGGAACCAATCAATCTTCGAATGGCCCCAGACTTGTCCGAGCCAGGTGATATACGTGCACGCCTACGCCAATACCTGAATGCTAATGACACTATTCTGGATGCAGCTCGCTGCACACTCCCGGGTAGTGAGGTGTCACTCCCTATTCCTCGGGTCAATAAATTTTGTATCTGACAAATACAAACCACATGTATCGAAACAAGTAGACAAATGGGAACAAGAACTGGTCACCAATTGTCGAACATCGGCGTCGGTCGTTAACCTTCCTTTGTTGGCAGTACCATCATTCACACCGTCGGGTGAACTTATTAAGGTGCGCGTGTGCTTGGACCTGTGGCAGATTATCGCTCTTATTCCGGGCGATCAGTTTACGCTTCCGAAGGTCAACGAAATCATCAGCAACTTGAAGTGCAAGCGTTACTACACCACGTTGGACTTATCGGCCGCGTACCATCGATTACCGGTGCACGTCGATTCGCAGCACATGTTTTCGTTTACATGGAACAGTCAGCAGTACTCGTTTACGTTGGCTCCTTTTGGATTGACGACACTCACGTCACAATTTCAACGGACAATTGGTAATTTGATGGCAGGACTGGACGTGCAATGCTATGTTGATGATTTATTAATTGCATCGGACGATTACGAGGAGCACATTGCTACGGTTCAAGAGGTCATTCGACGCTTGATGGAGAATAACTTCAAACTTAATCAGAAGAAATGTCACTTTGCGATACGAGAGGTGATGGTCCTGGGAAAGAAGATATCAGCTAAAGGCATTGACGTGGATCATGAGAAGCAGCAACGTTTAATTGACTGGCCAGTTCCAAGATGTCAAAGGAGTTGCCTCTGCGTTAGGATTAGCAACCTTTCTACATGAGCATCTACCGAACCTTTTCTAAATTTAAGCCAAAGGAGCCCATTGGGGATCGTTGGAAGCAAGAACATCAATTAGCGTGGGATCAGATGAAGGAGGATATCGTGTCGGCAGTCAGATTGAACTTTCCTGTTGATAGTGTACCACTTGAGATAGAGACGGATGCAAACGATTATTTGGCGCATTGTTTCAATTGATTGACGGACGCAAACATTACCTGATGTTCTCGAAAACTCTCAACAAGGCACAGCAGACATATGCAACCCCGATGAAAGAATTATTGGCACTTACCTATGTTTTGGTTCACTTTCATGATCCTCTCATTGGACAGCGGTTCAATGTACACACTGACCATAGGGCTCTCATATACATGAACACTCAGCTGAAGCTGAATAGTATGTTGCAGTGATGGCATCATATTATTGCACAATTCAATTTTACTATTACACATGTACCTGGAGAACTGAACAAGTTGCCAGACATGTGGAGTCGTGTTCATGAGGGCACGGCGGATATCAACTACCCCGCGGTGTTCTATCCGTCATGTTGGAAGTTGTTTTCGGATTTCTTGGACCAGATCCAGAAGCACATTGGACCAAACGACGTCGACGCTTTTGCCTCGAGTCATAACGCTCAGCTTCGCCAATACTGGTCGTACGACAAGGATGGCGGGGCGTTTAAGTTTGACTGGAGTAAATATAACGCATGGATGAACCCACCTTGGCGTCTTATACGTAAGGTGTTGCGTATGGTGTTGAAGGACAAGGCGTCGGCAACAATATGTTTACCGTTGAACACACGTGCGCCATGGATCCCTTTACTTATATCGATGATGCAAGCAGACCCGCTACTTATCCCACGTATTGCTCACACATTCTTGAAGCACGGCTCACAGGCTTGTGTTAAATACCCGTGGGAGCATACCATCGTGGTACGTATTGACCCTCCATCTGGGTACAAAGTCAATCCATCATTTTGGTGTGACTTAGGCTTGGAGGTACCTGTATGTGAAGACGCTGGTACACGTTATCAGGAAGATTGGGTACAACCGGTGATGACAAAACAAACGCAACAGATCGCTGTACAAATTCCTGAGATATGTGCGGGTGCTACAGTGATGAATCATCCAGGGCACGAGGAAGCGAACCGTCGTGTACAGTTGACATGGCAATTTCATGAACAAGAACATCCGGCCCCAGCAGTTACAGTACAACAAATGTGCGACGATGGACATAACTGGGACCAGATGCTTCCAATCACTGAAGAGGTCCGCAAGTTATGTCGCACATGCTTGGGCAACGATACGATGAAGAAAGGTTTTCATCCTTTAATGAATATTACCGCTCGGTACCCCTGGGATCACATACAAATACTTCTCATTCCTATGGCGGTCACATCCACTACAGGAAACAAATTTATTTTACACGTGCTTGATGTGGCGTCGGGCTACTATATTCTACGGGCGATACCTGCGAAGGATGCAAAGACAGTGGCGGCAGAGTTAGTGTCAGTGTTTGGTGAGCATGGATTTCCTTGTAAGATTCAGAGTGACGAGAGCGCCGAATTTGTAAATAATATTGTGAAATCCATCACACGAGCCTTGGGCATTATACACAAGACGTCCCAACCATACCGACCGCAGACGTTGGGCGCGGCGGAGCGCCGACATAAGGAAATCCACAAATGCGTGCGCGCATTGTGTGTTGGCTGTCCGGAGTTGTGGGATGAACGTCTACCGTTTACTATGTTATGCCAGAACCTTCGGATATCACGACGTCACAAGTCAGCACCGTTCAGCGTTTATTTTGGTCGACGACATGTCCCATTTGCAAACATGACTGATGACTTACCTGGTCATATTCCTGCCACGAATGATGCATGGTTAAAGAGGCTGGATGATTTGGAGAAGACTATCCTACCAAAACTTCATCAGAAAACGATTAAGTATACTGATGCCATGGCAGAGGCTACGGATCAGATGCGTGAATTTGATTTGATTGAATCTAAAACTCGGGACGTCGTCATGATACTCGCTCAGGGATCGATGACCAAAGCCATGAAACCACTTCTTGGTCCGTACGTGATTCATAGTCGGGAAAATCAGAGTTACCATCTACGAGCATAGGATAGCAGCAAGCCGCCTGAGCTCAGAGACCGACCCGTGAATGTGGAGATTAAACGACTTGTACATCGGGCTACGAAACCACCACTTGATGAGTCTCTCTGGAGAGAGGGCGGTTCGACATTTCGACACATCATATTGCACCGTCATAATGAGGCGACTCAACAGTCGGAAGGATCTCCTACATGGGTGACAGCCGATGCCTTTGACGATCCCAACGTCGTGCCCACATATCGCAAACGGATTTAAACGCGTTAAAATCTGGTACAAGGTTAGAGCAGCCTGGGTCGATGGTATGTCTGGCCGAGGTTGCGTCCTTGCTGCGTGCATGGGTGATGAGAATAAGCTCATATAACCGATAGTCGATGTTAGAGGAGTAATATTCTTTTAATAAAAGCTGTTATATATAGAGTAGATACCGGTATTAGACTATATATGATACACGTGCTGCACAGATCACTATTAGAAGACACATTGCTTACATACATTACGATAGTTAAACATAATACATATTCGACAACAACGGAAATGATATAAGTAATTTGCTACATTATATACGATACGAAGACAACACGCACATACTAACATACAAGGGCTTACACTAGTGTCATAATAATATACGTGCAACACGAATATAACAGACATAGAAACAAACATACACACGACGCCAAACGTCGCTAAACACGAGCGGTGATGATGAGTGGCAAGTATATCTATATACTTAGGGTACAGTCGAGCACCCTGTTGACTCTAACTCAGTGGCGAGCAATCCTGAGGACACGGAGCATTGAACCTTGCGTAGGCACTTTGAAGTCGGTGAGCAAGTGCAGCCTCACTAGCGTCTTCATGGCACTATCACAGTCGACAGAATAGACAGTATGGCTATTTAGATGCTGAGAGTACAGGCGAGCACCCTGTGGACTCTTACTCAGAGGTGAGCAACCCTGAGGACACGCCGCATTGAACTTTGCGCGAACACTTGAGAGTCGGTAGGAACCCGCAGCCTCAAGCGTATTGCACAGTCGCTATGAGTGGTGTTGATTTGGATAGCATTATTACGTACCCAACGATACCATGGGTAGCACTATTACGTAGACGACGGAACATGCGTAACCCTATTGGTGTGGCAGGCGGAACATGTAAGACGCTGTGACGGAGTCACGGAAAGCGTGCCCATCTCAAGTATGCTCATGAGGACATCACACCACGCGCATATCATACATAACACTTCAAGTCATTAAAAACAAGCGAATACCAGAAAAAGTAGGTTTAATGGTATACTATGATATGGTCGGGCACAACAAGGAGTTTGCCTATATCCGTTTAACGTTTTAATTGTGTTGTCTTAGCCTTGCTACTATGCTATGCGAAAACCTATGTTGTAATGAAGTATCATGAAAACGTATTGGGTCATAACTTAAGCCCTGAATTCGCACCTTTGTAACGATTTGCATTATTCGCAGGTATGTATGTGTGCCCTATTATCTATCTTTGTAATCATCATTGGGCCCTATGACCGATACTGGTGTCGATGTGTAATGAAGATGTGTAGATGATGGCGTCTGCCACCAAGTATCTGCCCGTACATTATCCTTCTAGATGCCTTTACTGTAAGTATGTGTGTTTCATTGTGATGGAAAGTGTATGTTGTCGGTCATTTGTATAAGTTGTTAGTATACTATTAAAACCGTGGTCATGACCCGCACTCCAATCTATCACTATAGTTAAGGATGTGATATCGTATTGTATCTCGTGTGAATATTTCATGACTATTGTATATTAATATGTCTATACTATAGACTGATTCAGTCCGAATGTCATCGTCATGACCGTAAATTGGTGAAGATTTGACTATAATATTGGATATCAATATTGTATGTTTCCTCAATGTCCTTGCATATCTAATTGAATATTTATTAAATTGATGCATAGTATATCTTTGTAATATGTATGATGCTAATCTCGTCATAATCACGAACTGTTGGCGTGTCTATATAGTATTTTATCACTATTGTATATTGTTATATGGCGTGCGTTCATTCGATTAGTATACTATGAATAATATTCTATGAGACATTGTGTTTATTTTATTTTATTGCATATCAAAATGTCGTGAATGTGTGGCTGTGTGTGAATTTCGATTCGACGTAGTCAAATATGAATAATATTCTATGAGACATTGTGTTTATTTTATTCTATTGCATATCAAAATGTCGTGAATATGTGTGGCTGTGTGTGAATTTCGATTCGACGTAGTCAAATCCTCTTATGCCATTCGATTCCGAGAATTCGATTTCGAGAATCTCGGTTTGTCGCAAGCGTGTGTTTTGTTAGTTGAAACTCTGTCAGTGCGTACGTCTGTTAGTTGTCTACTGTGTGTGTAAATATGTGTGCTATAGCATGTATATTTCGCGAGATATGAGTGTTTATCTGTGTGTTATCTGTTGGTTATATGATGCTTATAAATGTTAACGTTTATTGTAAACATTCGACATATATATTCAAAACGTAAACGGCTTCTCGAAAAAAAAATTAAAAGAATAAAAACATTTAGGCCCATTTCTTGCCCCCGTTTTTCTGTAAATATATACGTAAACGCATATGACTAAAAGCGTAAACCGCATGTGACTAAAAGCGTAAAACGCATGTGACTAAAAGCATAACGTTTATGAACCTTATCAAAAATTGCTTGTTTTTCTCGTCCGCCTATGGTGCGGGCGGTTACCAGTATGCTATATATAATGACTCTAATAACAGTGTACTGTCCTCTTTCATCTATTATCACAGGTTTGACGAAACATATAAATACCCGTATCATCAGTAGTTGATGGGTATAGGTGACCTCTACCTGCCGTACCTCACCAATCCGTCCATATGTATTGGACTATTATCTTCTCATGTTTAAAATAAAGTTGTAAACTCTTGATATGTTATTGAATGTGTGAGTGTTGTAGAAATACGGCCTCCGGTCAGTCTAAAATATCAAG